>NC_053022.1:245892687-246192687 GCF_003073215.2 Triticum urartu | reverse complement strand
TTATGTGATTCAAAGCAATAGTCTAGTTTTGACATAATAATTTAGATACTCAAGCATATCAACAAGCAACCATGTCTTTCAAAATATCAATGCTAAAACAATTATCCCTAGCCCATCATGCTCAAACATTGATTCATTCATGAAACACACTCGAATATTAGCTACACCCAATACTTAAGTACGGTCATATTGCCTCCTAGTTGGTGCTTTTTATGATAGAAGATGGAGACTCAAAATAAAAAATTGCATAACCTAAAAGAAAGGCCCTTCGCAGAGGGAAGTAGGGATTTGTAGAGGTGCCAGAGCTCAAAGCGGAAAAATTGAGAGAAAATAAACATTTTGGGAGGTGTATCCATCCCACCAACGAAAACGACTTAGAGTTCCGAACACTTTCCATGCTAGATATGCCATAGGCGGTTCCCAAACAGAAAATAAAGTTTATTACTTTTTTCCACCATTCTTTCACTTTCCATGGCTAACCGTATCCACGGGTGCCCTCCATACCAGCACTTTGCAAGGAATTTATTATTTGACAACATAAAGTAAATTCATTTTTTCATTTCAGGACTGGGCATCCCTAAGACCTTTTCCTTACTATCGTGCAATGACAAATTAATAAACACTCATCTTGAGAATAACACATCCAGAATGGAAAATATTAGCTACCCGTTACCGTTCTACGAGCGAAAAAAACACACAAAAGAGAAGTTTATTTTGAAAATTAGAGATGGAACATGCAAATTTTCTTAGAACGGCAAAAGAATACCGCATATAGGTAGATATAGTGGACTCATGTGGCAAAACTGGTTTAAAGGATTTTCGATGCACAAGTAGAGATCATACTTGGTGCAAAATGAAGGCTAGCAAAAGACTGGGAAGTGACCAACCAAGAAACGAATAATCTCATAAGCAAGCATTAAGCATAATTAACACCGAATAATGCACCATAAGTAGGATATAATTTTCATTGCATGATTATTGACTTTCATGCATGCATAGGGAATCACAAACCTTAACACCAATATTCTTACTAAAGCATAATTACTCATCAAGATGACTCACATATCACATCATCATATCTCAAAACTATTACTAAGAATCAAGTTTATTTTGTCCAATGTTCTTCATGACATTTTTTACTTTATCCTTCTTGGATATCTATCACTTTGGGACTAATTTTCATGTGTTTCTTTTCATAAGCTCAACCAAATATAAGTGAAGATCATGAGCATAATAAATTTTATTTCTCTCAAAATAATTTAAGTGAAGCAAGATAGAATTTATACAAAATTTTACTAACTCTCAAATAAATCTAATTGAAGCAAGATAGCATTTCTTCAAAAATAACAAAGCACACCATGCTCAAAAAGATATAAGTGAAGCACTAGAGCAAGTCCTAGCTCATAAAGGATTTAAGTGAAGCACAGAGAGCAATTCTAACAAGTCATGATATAATTTTGGCTCTCTCAAATAGGTGTGTCCATCAAGGATTGATGACTTAAAACACAAAATAAAACAAGCAAAGACACATATCATACAAGACGCTCCAAGCAAAACACATATCATGTGACGAAAAAAATATAGCCTCGAGTAAACTACCGATAGTTGTTGGAAGAAATCGGGGATGTCACTCGGGGGGCATCCCCAAGCTTAGTTTGTTGCTCATTTTTGGATAATAGCTTGGGATGCCGGGGCATCCCCAAGCTTAGGCTCTTGCATCCTTCCTTCATCCATCGTAAGATAACTCAAAACTTGAAAACTTCAATCACACAAAACTCAGCAAAACCTTCGTGAGATCCGTTAGTATAAGAATAATAAATCACAACTATAAGTGTTGTATCAAACCAATTCATATTTTGTTTTTGTATTATATCTACTATATTCTAAATTTTCTATGTCAAAAACTCATCAAAGAAAACCATAGAGCCATCAAAATAAGCACACAATACAAAGAAAACAGAATGTGTCAAAATAGAACAGTCTGTAGCAATCTGAATATTTCGAATACTTCGGTAACTCCAAGAATTCTATAAAATGAGGATGACCTGAAAAATTTGTATATTGATCTACTGCAATTGGAGTGGGTATTTTATTTATCTCTGGTAAAATATGATAAATATTTTCGTGAGCGCAAAACTTCCTATTTTTTCAGCAAGATCAAACAACTATTGCCCAAGAAGATCCTAAAGGATTTACTTGGCACAAACACTAATTAAAACACAAAAAACACAATCATAACATAATTGTGTAAACACATAAGAACAACAAGCAAAAATAAAAAAGAAAATTTATTCATTGGGTTGCCTCCCAACAAGCGCTATAGTTTTACACCCTTAGCTAGGCATAAAGCAAGGATCTAAGTTTTGTCATCCTTCTTGTTCCTAATTTTCTTTGAGGTATTTTCATCATGGGGTTTTGTGAACACAACATAAAACATATTATCCATGGAAACTTTAGCATTCCTTAGTTGGTTTTCATCATAGCCCCCTTGATTTCCCGCAACAATCCAAGAGTAGTGTTGATTAACATTATTGAAAACTTGTTGGATTATATCTAGAACGGGGACTTACTTTTTAAGATTCTCATCAAAGACCTTATTATCCCCAAGCAAATGCCTTAGTGCATAATCACTATTATAAAATAATTTCATCTATCACGGGTTTTTCATGATTCATACCATAAAAGTCAAAGATTTCCCTAGCTTCTCGTATTATGTAGTCAAACTCATTCATAAGAACGAGAGTGGCCAACTTTTTGGCCCTAGGATTCTTTATGTCGGGAAGCTCAAAAAACAATCTTTGCAAAGTAGGATGGGTACAAATAAATTTACTTTCAAGTTTCAGAACTAGTGCTGAAATAGCATCCTCATAAGATCTAGTAGTTTTAAGTACAGGAGCATCATCAAGACTCAGATTTCCCACACAATTGAAGAATTCTTGGATACGTTCTTTTCCCATAATGTTCCCTTTCCCCAAGATCAAATTTTTAGCATCCAGATTGCCTGTATGACCAATCTTAGGAGTAGGGCCATCATCTGTTGGTGCCATACCGAAATCACCCATGATTGCAAGCAAAGGATAGATATGACGAGAAAACGGCAAAGGAAAAAGACAGGCGGATAAAATGACAAATTTTTGTGAAGTGGGGGAGAGGAAAATGAGAGGCAAATGGCTTGCGAGGAGATGAGATTTGTGATTAGGAACCTGGTATATGTTGAAGATCCTCCCTGGCAACGGCGCCAGAAATTCCTTTTGATGTCGCTTGAAGCTACGTCAGTATTCCCCCAAAGAGGAACGGATGATGCGGCACAGTGGCGGTAGGTATTTCCCTCAGAAATGAGACCAAGGTTATCAAACCCGTAGGAGAACCAAGCAACACAACGTAAACAGCCCCTGCACACAAATAACAACACCTCGCAACCCGACGTGTTAAAGGGGTTGTCAATCCCTTTCGGGGTATGGCGCTAGAAACAGTGCATGGACGGGAGAAAGTTGTAATAGATTGAAATAATAGATCACAAATAAAATAAAATGCAGCAAAGTATCTTTTTTATTTTTGGTTTAATAGATCCAAAAATAAAAGCAAATAAAAGTAGATCACAAAGGCAAATAATATGAGAAAGTGACCCCGGAGTCGTAGGTTTCACTAGTGGCTTCTCTCGAAAAAATAGCAAACAGTGGGTAAACAAATTACTGTTGGGCAATTGATAGAACCTCAAATAATTATGACGATATCCAGACAATGATCATTACATAGGCATCACGTCGAAGATTAGTAGACCGACTCCTGCCTGCATCTACTACTATTACTCCACACATCGACCGCTATCCAGCATGCATCTAGTGTATTAAGTTCATGGAAAACGGAGTACTGCAATAAGAATGATCACATGATGTAGACAAGATCCGTTTATCTATATGGCGGTAGATATAGATCTCGTCTTTTCATCCTTAGTAGCAATGATACATACGTGTCGGTTCCCTTTCTGTCACTGGGATCAAGCACCGTAAGATCGAACACACTACCGGGCACCTCTTCCCATTGCAAGATAAATAGATCAAGTTGGCCAAACAAAACCCAAATATCAGAGAAGAAATACGAGGCTATAAGAGATCATGCATATAAGAGATCAAAGAAACTCAAATAACTTTCATGGATATAAAAAGATATGACTGATCATAAACTCAAAGTTCATCAAATCCCAATAAACACACCGCACAAAGAGTTACATCATGTGGATCTCCAAGAGACCATTGTACTGAGAATTCAGCGAGAGAGAGAAAGCCATCTAGCTACTAACTACGGACCCAAAGGTCTACAAGGAACTACTCACGCATCATCGGAGAGGCACCAATGGAGGTGGTGAACCCCATCCGAGATGGTGTGATACGTCTCCAACGTATCTACTTTTTCTCACGGTTTTTCTCTTGTTTTGGACTCTAATTTGCATGATTTGAATGAAACTAACCCCGGACTGACGCCGTTTTCAGCAGAACTACCATGGTGTTGTTTTTGTGCAGAAATAAAAGTTCTCGGAATGGAAAGAAACTTTTTGAGGATTTTTTATATCAAAAAAGAGAATTTCTGGAGCCAAGACCTGCCGGAGAGGGGCACCTAGGTGGGCACAACCCACCAGGGCGCGCCCCCTCTCCTGGCGTGCCCAGGTGGGTTGTACCCACCTGGTGGCCCCACTGACGACCCCCCTGATACTATAAATTCACATATTTGCAGAAAAAAATTAGGGAGAAAGAATTATCACGATCCACGAGACAGAGCCGCTGCCAGGCCCTGTTCTTCCTTGGGAGGGCAGATCTGGAGTCTGTTTGGGCTCCGGAGAGGGGGATATTCTATCTTCGTCAACACCAACCTATATCCATCGCCAATTCCATGATGCTCCCCACTGGGAGTGAGTAATTCCTTTGTAGGCTCGCTGGTCAGTGAGGAGTTGGATGAGATTCATCATGTAATCGAGTTAGTTTTGTTAGGGCCTGATCCCTAGTATCCACTATGTTCTTAGATTGATGTTGCTATGACTTTGCCATGCTTAATGCTTGTCACTTTGGGCCCAGGTGCCATGATTTCAGATTTGAACCGTTTATGAATTCATCATTATATCCATGTTTTAGATCTGATCTTGCAAGTTATAGTCACCTACTACGGTTATGATCCGACAACCCCGGGGTGACAACAACCGGGGCACTCCCGGTGATGACCGTAATTTGAGGAGTTCATGTATTCACTATGTGTTAATGCGTTGTTCAGGTTCTCTATTAAAAGGAGGCCTTAATATCCCTTAGTTTCCAATATGGACCCCGCTGCCACGGGAGGGTAGGACAAAAGATGTCATGCAAGTTCTTTTAATAAAGACGTATGACTATTTATGGAATACATGCCTACATTATATCGATGAACTGGAGCCAGTGTTGTATCGCGCTAGGTTATAACTGTCACATGAGGAATATCATCCAACAAGTCGTCGATCCAATGCCTACGAATTTATCCTTATTGATCTTGCTGCATTACTATTGCTATCATCACTGTTACACTTGCTACAAACTACTGATATCACTGTTACTGTTACCATTGTTGTTGTCACTACTATCAAAACTATCATATTACTATGCTACTGGTTACTTGCTGCAGATAATTAATCTCCATGTGTGGTTGAATTGACAACTCAGCTGCTAATACCTTCAAATATTCTTTGGTCCCCCTTGTGCCGAATCTATAAATTTGGGTTGAATACTCTACCCTCGAAAACTATTGCGATCCCCTATACTTGTGAGTTATCAAGACCTTTTTCTGGCGCCGTTGCCGGGGAACATAGCTACATTTGTTGAGTCACTTGGGATTATTATCATACTATCACTATGAAGAATCTGAAGGATCCAAAGACTAAGATATTTCCCTCAAGACGAGGGGAGGTAAGGAACTGCCATCCAGTTTTGCTTTAGATTCACCATCTGTTATGAGTAAACTTGCAACACCACCACATGCTATTAATTCTGATATGTCGCAAGTTATTGATGATGCTACTTCTACTATGAATGATGCTTACGATGATGCTAGTACCATGCTTGATAAAGATGATGTGCCACTTTGTGAATTTCTTGATAAACAAATTGCTAGGGTAATACAACATGATGTTGTTGAATTTGATGATGAGCTTGAAACTGAAATTCCCGAAACACCTACTAGAACTAGCCTTCCTAGATATGAATTGCCTAAGGTACCGGAAGGTTATGTTATGAGTGAAGAAGCAACTAGAGATATTCTTGCTTGCAGAGATAGAGATGATCTAGAGAAATTATTATGCAAGTATAAAGAAAAATCTTTGAATGCTAGAATGAAATGTGATCCTAAGTTTGCTACTTCACCTATCTGTATTGCTGATAAGGATTATGAATTCTCTATCAACCCAGAGTTAATTACTTTGGTTGAATCTGATCCTTTCCATGGTTATGAAACTGAAACTGTTGTGGCACATCTTACTAAGTTGAATGACATAGCCACCCTTTTTACACATGATGAGAAATCTCGTTATTACTTTATTCTCAAATTATTTCCTTTCTCATTAAAGGGTGATGCTAAATCTTGGTACAATACTCTTGCTCCTGGTTGTGTGCGTAGTCCCCAGGATATGGTTTATTACTTCTGTGGAAAATATTTTCCCGCTCATATGAAACAAGCTGTCTTACGGGAAATATTTAACTTTGTGCAAACTAAAGAAGAGAGTCTCCCACATGCTTGGGGGAGGTTTTGCCAGTTACTTAATGCTTTGCCTGATCATCCTCTTAAGAAAAATGAAATACTTGATATCTTCTATAATGGACTAACCGATGCTTCTAGGGACTTCCTAGATAGTTGTGCTGGTTGTGTTTTCAGGGAATGAACTATTGCTCAAGCTGAAGAATTATTGAATAACATATTGAAAAACTATGATGATTGGACTATTCCCGAACCACCACCTAAACCCACTCCGAAGAAGAGGGGTATATTATATCTCAGTCCTGAAGATATGCAAGAGGCAAAGAAATCTATGAAGGAAAAAGGTATTAAAGCCGAGGATGTTAAAAATTTACCTCCTATTGAAGAAATACATGGGCTTAATACACCACCACTTCCTAAGGTGGTAGAGGTAAATTCTCTTATGAATTTTAATGATAATGATAATCCTCACAATATGCATCCTAGTCAATGCCTTTATGATTTTGAAAACTACATTAGAAGACAAGATCACTTCAATGCAAATGTTATGAAATAGTTGAAATATAACTCTAATATGATTGCTTGCTTGAGTGACTTGTTATTTAGAATTTCAAATGATGTTAGAGGTGTTGGAAAACATGCTTCTATGGTTCAAACTCAGTTAGAACAAGTTGCTAAATCACAAAGAGAATTACTTAATGAAATGAATCACAATATGCATGACTTTGCTGTTAGAGTTGCAACTAGAGGAGGTAAAATGACTCAGGAACCACTTTATCCCGAGGGACACCCAAAAAGAATTGAACAAGATTCACAAAGAAACAACACTAGTGCACCTAGTCCTTCTAGAAAGAAAAAGAAAAAGAAAAATGATAGGACTTTGCACACTTCTAGTGAACCTGAAATAGAGAACCTCCTGACAATGAAGATGAAACTTCTATCTCTGATGCTGAAACTCAGTCTGGTAATGAACACCCACCTAATGATACTGAAAAAGATAATGATGAGGTTCATGAAGACTCTCAACCAACAAATGATAAAGAACTAGATAATGATGTTGAGATAGAACCACCTATCGATCTTGATAACCCACAACCTAAGAATAAAAGGTATGATAAAAGAGACTTTGTTGCTAGGAAACACGGTAAAGAAAGAGAACCGTGGGTTCAAAAACCTATGCCTTTTCCACCTAACTCAACTAAAAAGAATGATGATGAAGAATTTGAACGCTTTGCTGAAATGTTGAGGCCAGTCTTTTTGCGTACTCACTTGACTGATATCTTGAAAATGCCTCCTTATGCAAAGTACATGAAAGACATCATCACAAATAAGAGAAAAATACCGGAAGCTGAAATCTCCACTATGCTTGCTAATTATACTTTCAAAGATTGAGTACCTAAAATACTTGGAGATCCAGGAATACCAACTATACCTTGCTCTATCAAAAAGAATTATGTGAAAACTGCTTTGTGTGATTTAGGAGTTGGTGTTAGTGTTATGCCTTTCTCTTTATATAAAAGACTTGACTTGAATAAACTCACACATACTGAAATATCTTTGCAGATGGCTAACAAAACAACTGCCATACCTATCAGTATATGTGAGGATGTGCCCGTTGTTGTTGCTAATGTTACTATTTTGACTGACTTTGTTATACTTGAGATGCCCGAGGACGACAACATGTCGATTATTCTTGGTAGACCCTTCTTGAATACTGCAGGGGCTGTTATTGATTGCAACAAAAGCAAGGTCACTTTTCATATCAATGTTAATGAGCATACGGTGCACTTTCCAAAGAAAAATTCCAAGTGAATGGTATTAATGTTATTGAAAAATCTCCGACAATCACTATTGGAAGTTTTCAAATACCTCTACCAACTGTCAAAAAGAAATATGAAATGCTTATTGTTGGGGAAATGCATATCCCCATTGAGATAACTTAGTGATTTACGAAAGTTCTTTGGTTTCATGCTAATATCGAGTGGTTGTTAATAAGACTTGATCAACCTTATTAATGAGTCATTTTTGAACGGTATGAAGTTGATGAATTTTTAAGCACTACTTTCTGTCCCTACTTTTTTTATTCTTTGTTTTTATTAGTTAAGTAAAATAAATGTCATGTTTTGTCTGTTTTCTAATTTTCCCGTGCAATAAAAAATGACCCAAAAATAGAAGTTATCAGAATGCCCTGAAAATTTTATATGTTTTTCCTAAATATTTAAGAATTTTTGGTGCAAAAATAACTAGAGGGAGGTGCACTAGGTGGGCACAACCCACCTGGTCCCCACGTGGGCCCCCTTCACTTACCTCTTCATCCCACATTGTCACCTACCTCCAGAAAAAAATCACTCTTGCTCTCTCTCCCGTGTTCTTGCTCATTTTGCTGCCATTTTCGATCTCTTTGCTCGAAGCTCCATTTCCGGAACTGTTTTGGGAGATTGTTCCTTGGTATGTGACTCCATCATTTTTCCAATTATTTTTTGTTTTAGTGGCTTATAATTTGAATAATTACCTACTCTTGGTGCTGCTGTAGATGTTCTTGCATGTTGAATTATTAGTGTTCGAAGTTGTTTGAATGCTTGCTATGGCCTCTATGTATCCCTATGAGTAGTTGCTATCAATCTTACAAAGTTTTGTTGACAAATTTTTGTCACTCCAAAATTTTTATTTTCAGAAAATTGTACACAGACATGATGAACCTATTTGGAAGGAGTTCTTCGAGGAGACGATCCTCAGGGGCATCTTCTAGTGACAGTTCTGCCCGCCGGTCTTACGTTGAACCAAGTGAAAGTTCCACGCGAGATACAGCCACCAAAACATTCTTATGGCCTTGCGATGAGTATATGATGCAGGTGGGCATCAAGGAGGAATTTGAGCAATATGTTCACAATGCCGGTCTCGGACCCTACCTCTCATATAAGTGTGAACAGCGCCATCTTCTCATTGAATCATTTGTCAAAGGATTTAAATATTTTCCACATGAGTCTAGAGTGTCGTTTATGCTTTATGATGAATCATTTACTATTCATCTAGAAATATTTGCTTACTATTGCAAACTTCCATTTTGGGGTTCGCTTGATGAGCCAGCAAAGGCTGAGTATGAGAGTAAGGCAAGGAAGAATAAAGAGCATTCACTTACCTCTTCCTTGACTAGCCTTTGTTACGGTGGAAATAGGAGAGTAAGGCAAGGAAGAATAAAGAGCATTCACTTTCCCGTAATTCAGTACCTTGCATTATTTAATGGGAAATGCATAGTAGGCAAGCAAGACTGTAGCATACTTTGTTCGCCAGATTTGAGCCTCATTCACACCACTCTCACTTGTGAAAGGAATTATAACCTTGGAGAAATTGTTGCACGTAGGCTTCAGCATAACGCCAAAAGTGGCTAGTTCTATGGTGGAATTTATGCCACACATTTAGCACGAGGACTGGGTGTTTCACCTTTGCCCTTTGACCCTATCCTATCCACTCGATATTTAGATTTTGATGCCTTAAAGGAGCATAAGATTCTCAAGGGAAGGGCTGATAACTTCACTTATAATTTCTTGTTTAACCAATCACATGTTGTGGGCACATATTTGCCTGCGCCTGCTCTCTTTGATTATCACAACAAGGAAAGATATTTTGTTCTTGAGAGCGAGGCCTGAGCTCACAACGCAGCAGTGTTGGTGGCACGGCATGCTGAGGCCTCCACACCGAGAGCCTCCATGAGCTACCACGCTGACTACTACCCTCCAGGCTACTGATTCACTATCAAGTTAGGCCAAAAGCCTAAGCTTGGGGGAGTACGTGTTTCTCACCGACATTATATTCATGTTCACATGTCATTCTATCTGTTGGTGTTCACACTTTCTCATTGTATCATCTATGCTTAGATTTATTTTCTTGCTTTCTTCTTGTGTGTTTGAAAAACTTTAGAAAAAACAAAAAAAAATAGTTGTAGTTAATTTACTTTCTATGCATGCTTAGTAGTAGCACTAAAAAGAAAACCCAAAAAAGATTTCCTTGTTCTTCTTTTGCTTGTCGGGAGCTTTCTCATGTAAATAGTTTTTCTCGTTTTTGTTTCTTATTTTGCTTGTTGAAGAAAACCAAAAACTCCAAAAATATTTCAGTGTGTTTCTCTGAATTTCTTTCTTTTATTCGAGTCTTACCGAGGAGAAGACCACGATGAAAATGTTGAGTGGCTCTCATATGAATAACTGTTGAACTAATAAGAGCCCATTTTACCTTGTCTTCTCCCATCGAATAAAATGTTTGCAGATTCCATCTTAGTCCATGGCACTCTTGCACTATTATTATTTTCATATCATTTGGTCGTGCAAGTGAAAGGCAATAATGACGACATCCGATGAACTGGTGGTGGCAAAGAGAAACTGGTATGAACTCGACTTGTCTTGTCTGTGTAAATATGTTTAACCTAGTGCCCATGATTTAGCCTGTTATGATTAAACATGTTTGCAATGACAATTAGAGACTATAGCTTCTCATGCCATGTATAAGTAGCTGGGAGTTAATAATGATTTATCTTAGATATCAACATAGCATTAAAATGATTGTGATGTAGTATGATGATATGGTATCCTCCTTTGAATGTTCGAGTGGCTTGAGTTGGTACATGTTCATGCATGTAGTTGAATCAAACCCAACATAGCCTCTATAATATTTATGTTCATGGTGTTCATATCCTACTCATGCTAGTGTCCAATGTTACTTATGCATAGTGCCTGGTTATGATCATTGTTGCTCTCTAGCTGGCCGCTTCCCAATCTTAAATTGCCAGCCTTCGCCTGTATGCAGTGGTGTAACACATCTTCTCCTTGCTGTAATATCTACTTAAACATGGTGCTCAACGCTATATAGTATTATCCAATGATATGTGGCTATCCTCTGATGTTTGAGTAGATCCATTTTGTCCTATGGGTTAATTGATGATCATGATTGGTTTGAGTTGTATGTTTTATTTGGTGATGTCCTATGGTGCTCCCCGTGTTGCACAAGCGTGAGGGATTCCCGCTGTAGGGTGTTGCAATAGTTAATGATTCTCTTATGGTGGGTGGCTAGAGTGAAACTTACACTCGAGTAAGTGGGTTCTTGTGTATGGTAGTAAAGAGGACTTGATACTTTAATGCTATGGTTGGGTTTTACCTTAATGATCTTTAGTAGTTGCGGATGCTTGCTAGAGTTCCAATCATAAGTGCATATGATCCAAGTAGAGAAAGTATGTTAGCTCATGCCTCTCCCTCATATAAAATTGCAATAATGATTACCGATCTAGTTATCGATTGCCTAGGGACAAATAACTTTCTTGTGACAAAAAGCTCTCTACTAAACAACTAACTTTATTATCTTGCAATTTACTCGTAGTTTTATTCTTGCTAAGTACATCTAGTTTTATTCTTGCAAACCTATCCCACTACACCTACAAAGTACTTTTAGTTTTCTTATTTTTCTAGGTAAAGTGAACATTAAATGTGCATAGAGTTGTATTGGGGGTCGATAGAACTTGAGAGAATACAAATCCTACCTTTAGCTCCTCGTTGGGTTTGACACTCTTACTTATCGAGAAATGCTACAATTGATCCCCTATACTTGTGGGTTATCAGTATCACACGCATCTTGTTAAGTTGAACTGTTTCTGTTGTCTTGGCTCATCACAAACAGTTCATCCGAGTGAATTGTATGCCGTCTATCGCACACACCTTAATCTGGCTGACCGTTTCAGTTGTGTTTCCTAATCACAAATAGTTTATCCGAGTAAACTGTATGCCGTATATTGCACGCACCTTCATTTGGCTGACCGCTTCTATTGTTATGCTCATAGCAAACGGTTCATATGGATGAGCTGTATGCCATGTATCACACACGTAACTCTAATCTGAATCGTTTTTTATGTCTCCACCATCAAAAATAGTTTGTATCATTTTTGACGGGTTTTTACACCACCTTTTGTGATTAATAATGCATCACACATAGTTTCGTCGAAGGGTCTCTAATTGTAGTGCCGTGTTAGTAGCATCCTGTAGTAGTGCACATATGCCATCTGTTTTCAACTCTTGGTTCCCCATACACAAATATTAACATCAGTGTACCTGTTGCATGCATCAAGTACAATCACTAATAAATACTCATCCTAGAAAAGTGCCAAACCTCCACTTCTTTCGTCACTACTCACTGCATGGAAACCTTTCACACTTAGTCTCAATCTTAACTTCTCAACTTTATCTAAAGCTTGTCTAGTTTCACAAAGAAAGACAAGCTTGGGGTTATTGGCTTTAGAGAGGGCCAATACCTCACAAACTACACACCCCCTCCCCCCCCCCCCCCCCCCCCCGCGCGCACGCGTAGTTCTGTTGGGGAACGTAGTATTTCAAAAAAAAAATCATATGATCACGCAAGATCTATCTAGGAGAAGCATAGCAACGAGCGGGGAGAGTGTGTCCACGTACCCTCGTAGACCGAAAGAGGAAGCGTTTAGTAACGTGGTTGATGTAGTCGAACGTCTTCGCCATCCAACCGATCCAAGTACCGAATGCACCGCACCTCCATTATCTTCACACGTTCAGCTCAGTGACGTCCCTCTAACTCTTGATCCAGTTGAGGCCAAGGGAGAGTTTCGTTAGCACGACGGGGTCGTGATGGTGATGATGAAGTTACTAGCGCAGGGCTTCGCTTAAGCACTACGACGATATGACCGAGGTGTAAAATTGTGGAGGGGGCACCGCACACGGCTAAAAGATCAACTTGTGTGTAAATGGGGTGCCCCCCTCCCCCGTATATAAAGGAGGGGAGGAGGAGGCGGCCGGCCTAGGAGGCGCGCCATAGAGGGGAGTCCAACTAGGACTCCCAATCCTAGTTGGACTCCCTTTCTCTTTCCGGAGAAGGGGAAAGAGGCAAGGGAGAGGAAGAGGAGAAGGAAAGGGGGGCGCCCCCCTCCCTAGTCCAATTCGGACTCCCTATAGGGAGGGGCACGGCTGCCCCTTGTGGGCTGCCTCCCCTCTTCCCTATGGCCCATGTATGCCCAATCTTCCCCTCGGGGGTTCCGGTAACCTCCCGGTACTCTAGAAAAATGCCCGAATCACTCAGAACCATTCCGATGTTCGAATGCAACCTTCCAATATATGAATATTTACCTCTCAACCATTTCGAGACTCCTCGTCATGTCCGTGATCTCATCCGGGACTCTGAACAATCTTCGGTCATCAAATCACATAACTCATAATACAAATCGTCATAGAACATTAAGCGTGCGGACCCTACGGGTTCGAGAACTATGTAGACATGACCAAGACACATCTCTAGTCAATAAATAATAGCTAAACCTGGATGCTCATATTGGCTCCTACATATTCTACAAAGATCTTTATTGGTCAAACCACATAACAACATACGTTGTTCCCTTTGTCATCGGTATGTTACTTGCCCGAGATTCGATCGTTGGTATCATCATACCTAGTTCAATCTCATTACCGGCAAGTCTCTTTACTCGTTCCGTAATGCATCAGGAAGGAAATATGCCCTAGAGGCAAAAATAAAGTTATTATTTATTTCCTTATATCATGATAAATGTTTATTATTCATGCTAGAATTGTATTAACTGGAAACTTAGTACATGTGTGAATACATAGACAAACAGAGTGTCACTAGTATGCCTCTACTTGACTAGCTCGTTGAATCAAAGATGGTTAAGTTTCCTAGCCATAGACATGAGTTGTCATTTGATTAACGGGATCACATCATTAGAGAAAGATGTGATTAACTTGACCCATTCCGTTAGCTTAGCACGATGATCACTTAGTTTGTTGCTACTGCTTTCTTCATGACTTATACATGTTCCTCTGACTATGAGATTATGCAACTCCCAAATACCGGAGTAACACTTTGTGTGCTACCAAACATCACAACGTAACTGGGTGATTATAAAGGTGCTCTATAGGTGTCTCCAATGGTACTTGTTGAGTTGGCATAGATCGAGATTAGGATTTGTCACTCAGATTGTTGGATAGGTATCTCTGGGCCTCTCGGTAATGCACATCACTATAAGCCTTGCAAGCAATGTGACTAATGAGTTAGTTGCAGGATGATGCATTATGGAACGAGTAAAGTGACTTGCCGGTAACGAGATTGAACTAGGTATTGAGATACCGACGATCGAATCTCGGGCAAGTAACATACCGATGACAAAGGGAACAACGTATGTTGTTATGCAGTTTGACCGATAAAGATCTTCGTAGAATATGTAGGAGCCAATATGAGCATCCGGGTTCCGCTATTGGTTATTGACCGGAAACGAGTCTTGGTCATGTCTACATAGTTCTTAAACTCGTAGGGTCCACACGCTTAACGTTCAGTAACGATCGGTATTATGAGTTTATGTGTTTTGATGTACCGAAGGTTGTTCGGAGTTCCGGATGAGATAAGTGACATGACGAGGAGTCTCGAAATGTTCGAGACGTAAAGATCAATATATTGGAAGGCTATATTCGGACATCGGAAAGGTTCTGAGTGGTTCGAGTATTTATCGGAGTACTAGAGAGTTACGGGAATTCGCCAGGGAGTATATGGGCCTTATTGAGCTTTAGGGGGGAGAGAGAGGGGCTGCTTAGGTCAGGTCGCGCGCCCTCTAAGGCCTAGTGTGAATTGGACTAGGGGGAGGGGCGGCGCCCCCTCCTTCCTTCTCTTCTCTCTTCCCCGCCTTCCTTTTCACCTAGTCCTAATACTTGGAAGGGGGAAATCCTACTCTCGGTGGGAGTAGGACTCCCCAGGGCGCGCCATAGTAGAGGGCCGGCCATCCCCCTCCTCCAGTCCTTTATATACGGGGGAGGGGGCACCCCATGGACACACAAGTTGATCAGTTGATCTTTTAGCCGTGTGCGGTGCCCCCCTCCACCATAATCCACCTCAGTCATATCATAGCGGTGCTTAGGCGAAGCCCTGCGTCGGTAGAATCATCATCACCGTCATCACGCCGTCGTGCTGATGGAACTCTCCCTCAAAGCTCTGCTGGATCGGAGTTCGTAGGACGTCACCGAGCTGAACATGTGCTGAACTCAGAGGTGCTGTACGTTCGGTACTTGGATCGGTCGGATCGTGAAGACATACGACTACATCAACCACGTTCTCATAACACTACCTTTTACGGTCTACGAGGGTACATGGACGACACTCTCCCCTCTCATTGCTATGCATCACCATGATCTTGTGTGTGCGTAGGAAAATTTTGAAATTACTACATAACCCAACAGTGGAATCCGAGCCAGGTTTATGTGTAGATGTTATATGCACGAGTAGAACACAAAGGAGTTGTGGGCGTGGGTATATACATATTGCTTGCCGTAACTAGTTGATTCTTGATTCAGCGGCATTGTTGGATGAAGCGGCCCAGACCGACATTACCCGTACGCTTATGCGAGACTAGTTCTACCGACGTGCTTCACACACAGGTGGCTAGTGGGTTTCTGTTTCTCCAGCTTTAGTTGAATCAGATTCAATGAACAGGGTTCTTTCTGGAGATCAAAAAGCAATCACTATACCGTGTTGTGGTTTTTGATGCGTAGGTAAGAACGGTTCTTGCTCAGCACGTAGCAGCCACGTAAAACTTGCAACAACAAAGTAGAGGACGTCTAACTTGTTTTTGTAGGGCATGTTGTGATGTGATATGGTCAAGACATGATGCTAAATTTTATTGTATGAGATGATCATGTTTTGTAACATAGTTATCGGCAACTGGCAGGAGCCATATGGTTATCGCTTTATCTTATGAAATGCAATCGCCATGTAAATTGCTTTACTTTATCACTAAGCGGTAGCGATAGTCGTGGAGCCAATAGTTGGCGTGATGACAACGATGCTCGATGGATATCAAGGTGTCAAGCCGGTGACGATGGTGATCATGACGGTGCTTTGGAGATGGAGATCACAGGCACAAGATGATGATGGCCATATCATATCACTTATATTGATTGCATGTGATGTTTATCTTTTATGCATCTTATTTTGCTTAGATCGACGGTAGCATTATAAGATGATCTCTCACTAAATTTCAAGGTATAAGTGTTCTCCCTGAGTATGCACCGTTGCGAAAGTTCGTCATGCCGAGACACCACGTGATGATCGGGTGTGATAAGCTCTACGTTCACATACAATGGGTGCAAGCCAGTTTTGCACACGCGGAATACTCGGGTTAAACTTGACGAGCCTAGCATATGCAGATATGGCCTCAGAACACTGGAGATCGAAAGGTCGAGCGTGAATCATATAGTATATATGATCAACATAGTGATGTTCACCATTGAAAAGTACTCCATCTCACGTGATGATTGGACATGGTTTAGTTGATTTGGATCACGTGATCATTTAGATGACTAGAGGGATGTCTATCTAAGTGGAAGTTCTTAAGTAATATGACTAATTGAACTTTAATTTATCATGAACTTAGTCCTGATAGTATTTGCATAACTATGTTGTAAATCAATAGCTCGCGATGTAGCTCCCCGTTTAATTTTGATATGTTCCTAGAGAAAAAGAAGTTGAAAGATGATAGTAGCAATGATGCGGACTGGGTCCATGATCCGGAGATTATCCTCATTGCTACACAGAAGAATTATGCCCTTGATGCACCACTAGGTGACGGACCTATTGCAGGAGCAGATGTAGACGTTATGAACGTTTGGCAAAGCTCGGTATGATGACTACTTGATATTTTAGTGCACCATGCTTTACGGCTTAGAACCGGGACTTCAAAAACGTTTTGAACGCCACGGAGCATATAAGATGTTCCAAGAGCTGAATTCGTATTTCAGACTCATGCCCGAGTAGAGAGGTATGAGACCTCTGACAAGTACTTTGCCTACAAGATGGATGAGAATAGCTCAACCAGTGAGCATGCGCTCAGAATGTCTGAGTACTACAATCGCTTGAATCAAGTGGGAGTTAATCTTCCAGATAAGATAGTGATTGAAAGAGTTCTCTAGTCACTATCGCCAAGTTACTGGAACTTCGTGATGAACTATAATATGTAAGGGATGATGAAAACGATTCCCGAGCTCTTTGTGATGCTGAAATCAGCGAAGGTAGAAATCAAGAAAAGCATCAAGTGTTGATGGTTGACAAGACCACTAGTTTCGAGTAAAAGGGCAAGGGAAAGAAAGGTAACTTTAATAAGAATGGCAAGTAAGTTGCCACTCCCATGAAGAAGCCCAAAGCTAGACCCAAGCTTGAAACCGAGTGCTTCTACTGCAAAGGAAATGGTCACTGAAAGTGGAACTGCCCTAGATACTTGGTGGATAAGAAGGATGGCAAAGTGAACAAAGGTATATTTGATACATGTTATTGATGTGTACTTTACTAGTGTTTATAGCAACCCCTCAGTATTTGATACTAGTTCAGTTGCTAAGAGTAGTAACTCGAAACGGGAATTGCAAAATAAACAGAGACTGGTTAAGGGAGAAGTGATGATGTGAGTTGGAAGTGATTCCAAGGTTGATAAGAACACCATCGGGCACTCCCTTACCTTCGGGATTAGTGTTGAACCTAAAATAGATGTTATTTGGTGTTTGCGTTGAGTATAATATGATTGGATCATGTTTCTTGCAATACAGTTATTCATTTAAAACAAAGAATAATTGTTATTCTATTTACATGAATAAAACCTTCTATGGCCATACACCCAAGGTGAATGGTTTATTGAATCTCGATCGTAGTGATACACATATTCATAATGTTGAAGCCAAAAGATGCAACATTAATAATGATAGTGCAACCTATTTTTGGCACTGCCGTTTAGGTCATATTGGTGTAAAGTGCATGAAGAAACTCCATGCTGATGGACTTTTGGAATCACTTGATTATGAATCACTTGATGCTTGCGAACCATGCCTCATGGGCAAGATGACTAAATCTCCATTCTCCAGAACAATGGAGCAAGCAACTGACTTATTGGAAATAATACATACTAATGTATGCAATCCGATGAGTGTTGAGGCTCGCGGCGTGTATCGTTATTTTCTGACCTTCACAGATGATTTGAGCAGATATGGGTATATCTGCTTGATGAAACATAAGTCTGAAACATTTGAAAAGTTCAAAGAAGTAGAAAATCATCGTAATAAGAAAATAAAAAGTTTCTGCGATCTGATCATGGAGGAGAATATTTGAGCTATGAGTTTGGTCTTCAACTAAAACAATGTGGAATAGTTTCACAAATTCATGCCACCTGGAACACCACAGCATAATGGTGTGTCCGAACGTCATAACCGTACTTTATTGGATATAGTGCAATCTATGATGTCTCTTACCAATTTGCCACTATTGTTTTGGGGTTATGCATTAGATAAAACTACATTCACATTAAATAGGGCACCGTCTAATCCATTGAGATGACACCATATGAACTATGGTTTGGCTAGAAACCTAAGTTGTCGTTTCTTAAAGTTTGGGGGTTGTGATGCTTATGTGAAAAAGTTTCAGCCCGATAAGCACAAACCTAAATCGAAAGTGTGTATTCATAGGATACCCAAAAGAAACTGTTGGGTACACCTTCTATCACAGATCCAAAAGGCAATATCTTTTTTGCTAAGAGTGGATCCTTTCTAGAGAAGAAGTTTCTCTCGAAAGAAGTGAGTGGGAGGAATGTAGAACTTGATGAGGTAATTGTACCTTCTCCCGAATTGGAAGGTAGTTCATCACATAAATCAGTTCTAGTGATCTCTACACCAATTAGTGAGGAAGCTAATGATGGTGATCATGAAACTTCAGATCAAGTTACTACCGAACCTCGTAGGACAACTAGAGTATGGTCCGCACCAGATTTTTACGGTAATCCTTTCTGGAAGTCATGTTACTAGACCATGACGAATGTATGAAATATGAGGAAGTGATGATGAGCCCAGATTCCGCAAAATGGCTTGAGGCCATGAAATCTAAGATGGAATCCATGTATGAGAACAAAGTATGGACTTTGATTGACTTGCCCGATGATCGGAGTCATTAAGAATAAATGGATCTTCAAGAGGAAGACGGACGCTGATAGTAGTGTTACTATCTACAAAGCTCGAATTGTCGCAAAATGTTTTCGACAAGTTCAAGGTGTTGACTATGATGAGATTTTCTCACTCGTATTGATGTTTAAAAGTCTATCTGAATCATGTTAGCAGTTGCCGCATTTTATAAAATCTGGCAAATGGATGTCAAGACTGCATTCCTTAATGGATTTCTTAAAGAAGAGTTGTATATGATGCAACCAGAAGGTTTTGTCGATCCTAAAGGTGCTAACAAAGTGAGCAAGCTCCAGCGATCCATCTATGGACTGGTGCAAGCATCTCATAGTTGGAATATATGCTTTGATAAAGTGATCAAAGCATATGGTTTTATACATACTTGTGGTGAAGCCTGTATTTACAAGAAAGTGAGTGGGAGCACTATAGCTTTTCTAATAAGTATATGCGAATGACATATTTTTGATCGGAAATAATGTAGAATTTTCTGAAAAGCATAAAGGAGTGTTTGAAAAGAGTTTTTCAAAGAAAGACCTCGATGAAGCTGCTTACATATTGAGCACCAAGATCTATAGAGATAGATCAAGACGCTTGATATATTTTCAATGAGTACATACCTTGACAAGATTTTGAAGTAGTTCAAAATGGAACAGTCGAAGGAGTTCTTTCCTGTGTTGCAAGGTGTGAAGTTGAGTAAAGACTCAAAACCCGAACACGGCAGAAAATAGAAAGAGAATGAAAAGTCATTCCCTATGCCTCAGTCATAGGTTATATAAAATATGCTATGCTGTGTACCAGACCTATTGTGTACCTCGCCATGAGTATGGCAAGAGGGTTCAATAGTGATCCAGGAGTGGATCACTAGACAGCGGTCAAAATTATCCTTAGTGGAATAAGGACATGTTTCTCGGTTATGGAGGTGACAAAAGGTTCATCGTAAAGGGTTACGTCGATGCAAGTTTTGAAACTGATCCAGATGACTCTAAGTCTCAATCTGGATACATATTGAAAGTGGGAGCAATTAGCTAGAGTAGCTCCGTGTAGAGCATTGTTGACATAGAAATTTGCAAAATACATACGGATCTGAATGTTGCAGACCCGTAGACTAAACTTCTCTCACAAGCAAAACATGATCACTCTTTGGGTGTTAATCACATAGCGATGTGAACTAGATTATTGACTCTAGTAAACCCTTTGGGTATTAGTCACATGGAGATGTGAACTAATCACATAAAGATGTGAACTAGATTATTGACACTAGTGCAAGTGGGAGACTGAAGGAAATATGCCCTAGAGGAAATAATAAAGTTATTATTTATTTCCTTATATCATGATAAATGTTTATTATTCATGCTAGAATTGTATTAACCGGAAACTTAGTACATGTGTGAATACATAGACAAACAGAGTGTCACTAGTATGCCTCTACTTGAATAGCTCGTTAATCAAAGATGGTTAAGTTTCCTAACCATAGACATGAGTTATCATTTTATGAACGGGATCACATCATTAGAGAATGATGTGATTGAATTGACCCATCTGTTAGCTTAGCACTATGATCGTTTAGTTTATTGCTATTGCTTTCTTCATGACTTATGCATGTTCCTATGACTATGAGATTATGCAACTCCCGAATACCGGAGCAACACTTAGTGTGCGATCAAAGGTCACAACGTAACTGGGTGACTACAAAGATGATCTACAGGTGTCTCCAATGGTGTTTGTTGAGTTGGCATAGATCGAGATTAGGATTTGTCACTCCGTGTATCGGAGAGGTATCTCCGGGACCTCTCCATAATGCACATCACTATAAGACTTGCAAGCAATGTGACTAATGAGTTAGTTATGGGATGTTGCATTATGGTACGAGTAAAGAGACTTGTCGGTAACGAGATTGAACTAGGTATTGAGATACCGACGATCGAATCTCGGGAAAATAACATACCGATGACAAAGGTAACAACATATGTTGTTATGCGGTTTGACCGATAAAGATCTTCGTAGAATATGTAGGAACCAATATGAGCATCCAGGTTTCGCTATTGGTTATTGACCGGAAGTGAGTCTCGGTCATGTCTACATAGTTCTCGAACCCATAGGGTCCTCACGCTTAACATTCGATGACGGTCGGTATTATGAGTTTATGTGTTTTGATGTACCGAAGGTAGTTCGGAGTCCCGGATGTGATCACGGACATGGTGAGGAGTCTCGAAGTGGTCGAGACATAAAGATCGATATATTGGAAGGCTATGTTTGGACATCGGAATGGTTCCGGATGAGTTCGAGCATTTACCGGAGTACCGGGAGGTTATCGGAACCCCCGGGGAGTCAATGGGCCTTATTGGGCCTTAGTGGGATAGAGGAGGAGGCGTCCAGGTGGAGGCCCCCCCCAAGCCCAATCCGAATTGGGTGAGGGGCCGGCCCCCCTTTCCTTCCTTCTCTCTCCTTCACTAGCTTGACTAGCTTGTTGAATCAAAGATGGTTAAGTTTCCTAGGCATAGACATGAGTTGTCATTTGAATAACGGGATTACATCATTAGAGACTGATGTGATTGACTTGACCCATTCCGTTAGCTTAGCACGATGATCGTTTAGTTTGTTACTACTGTTTTCTTCCTGACTTATACATGTTCCTCTGACTATGAGATTATGCAACTCCCGAATACGAGAGGAACACTTGTAGGATCGAAAGTATGTCCAGAGGGGGGTGATTAGACTACTTGACCAAATAAAAGTTATCCTTTTCTCAATTTTAGTTCTTGGAAGATTTTAGCAACTTTGGACAAGTCAAGCAATCTTAACACAATTCAAGCAAGCATGCAAAGAGTATATGAGCAGCGGAAAGTAAAGCATGCAACTTGCAAGAATGTAAAGGGAAGGGTATGGAGGATTCAAACGCAATACGAGACATGGATGTTTTTGTCGTGGTTCCGATAGGTGGTTCTATCATACATCCACGTTGATAGAGACTTCAAGCAACGAAGGGTAACGGCTGCACGAGTCCACGGAGGGCTCCACCCACGAAGGGTCCACGAAGAAGCAACCTTGTCTATCCCACCATGGCCGTCGCCCACGAAGGACTTGCCTCACTAGTGGTAGATCTTCACAAAGTAGGCGATCTCCTTGCCCTTACAAACTCCTTGGTTCAACTCCACAATCTTGTCGGAGGCTCCCAAGTGACACCTAGCCAATCTAGGAGACACCACTCTCCAAGAAGTAACAAATGGTGTGTTGATGATGAACTCCTTGCTCTTGTGCTTCAAATGATAGTCTCCCCAACACTCAACTCTCTCTCACAGGATATGGATTTGGTGGAAAGAAGATTTGAGTGGAAAGCAACTTGGGAAGGCTAGAGATCAAGATTCATATGGTAAGAATGGAATACCTTGGCCTCAACAGAAGTGTAGGTGGTTCTCTCTCAGAAAAGGTAAGTTGGAAGTGTAGGTTCGTTCTGATGGCTCTCTCCACGAATGAAGAGGAGGTGGAGGGGTATATATAGCCTCCACACAAAATCTAACCTTTACACACAACTTGCCAATCTCGGTGGGACCGAATTGATAAACTCAGTCGGACCGATTCAGCAAATCTAGTGACCGTTAAGATTTTCGGTGGGACCGACGTGCAACTCGGTAGGACCGATATGATTAGGGTTAGGGCATAACGTAATCTCGGTGAGACCGATTACACAAACTCGGTGAGACCGATTTTGGTAATAAGCTAACCAGAGATTTGGTCAGGTAAACTCGGTGGGACCTATTCGCTCGTTTCGGTGAGACCGAAATGTTATGAAAGGGAAACAGAGAGTTTACATTGCAATCTCGGTGGGACCGAAACGTTACGAAGGGAAACAGAGAGATTACAATCCCCTCTCGGTGAGACCGAGTTGCCTAGGGTTTGTGGCAGTGGCTATGACATCTGAACTCAGTGGCGCCGGATAGAAAGAATCGGTGGGGCCGAGTTTGACTTTTGGTTTAGGTCATATGTGGATGTGAGAAAGTAGTTGAGGGCTTTGGAGCATATCACTAAGCATTTTGAGCAAGAGCCTCATTAAGCAACACATCATCCCTCCTTGATAGTATTGGCTTTTCCTATAGACTCAATGTGATCTTGGATCACTAAAATAGAAAATGTAGAGTCTTGAGCTTTGAGCTTGAGCCAATCCTTTTGTCCTTAGCATTTTTAGGGGTCCACTTTTCTCATCAATGCCATGCCAATCATTGAGCTTTCCTGAAATATTAATCTTGAAATAGCATTAGCTCAATGAGCTATATGTTGTTAGGAATTACCAAAACCACCTAGGGATAGTTGCACTTTCAATCTCCCCCTTTTTGATAATTGATGACAACATATAGATCAAAGCTTCCACAAATGATAATAAGAGTGAAAAACATTGTCGCTTTGAGAAGTATGTGAAAAGCAAGAGCTCCCCCTAAATTTGTGCATAGTTTAAGATTTGCTTTGGACTGCAAATGCACAATGAGTTAGGATCATGGGTTACTCTTCCATGTCACATACATCTTGGTGGAGCACTCAAAATTATAATAATTAAATACATGCACTCATCACCAAGCAAAGTGAATGATCATATGGGGATATAAAAGGATAATATCATCCAACAAGCATTAAGGTAGCATATGATCAAACACATGATCATCCAAGTATCACACAAAAGCATAAAGTATCTCAAAGAAGCAAATAACAAAGTTCAACTACCAAAAAAAATAAGAGAGAACAAAGAGCAACACTCTCTCTCTCGAAGCCTATGATCTATACACTTTCTCCCCCTTTGGCACCAAGTTACCAAAAAGTTCATAAAAATGCATAGTGCTAGATCGACTCGCAGGCTTGGTCTTCATGTGGTGGTGTAGATAAAACTCCATGGACGAAGGCATTAGTCGATGTAGATGGAGCTGGTGGCACTGAAGCTGTAGCTGGTGCAGATGAAGTTGCTCTGGTTTCTGTAACTGGCACTGCAGCAGATCTATGTCCTCTGGGCACTCTAGCAAAAGCATCAGTGGTAGACTTGCCCTTCTTCTCCTGCACTTCATCCTGAAGTTGCTCAACAACTGACTGTATCTCAGTGACCTTCACATCTAAATCATAAAACTTCTACTCCATGATCCTCTCCAAGCTCTCCTGGTTTTGAGTCAGGGTGGCCAATCCCTTCTCAATCCTCAGAGTGGAGGCAATTTGTGACGCCCCCGATTTGACCGTACACTAATCATACACGCAAATGTGTATGATGAAGATCAAGGACTCGCGGGAAGATATCACAACACAACTCTAGACACAAATTAAAATAATACAAGCTTTATATTACAAGCCAGGGGCCTCGAGGGCTCGAATACATAGGCTCGAATACACAAGAGTCAGCGGAAGCAACATTATCTGAGTACAGACATGAGTTAAACAAGTTTGCCTTAAGAAGGCTAGCACAAAAAACAACATCGATCAAAAAGGCAAGGCCTCCTGCCTGGGAGCCTCCTAACTACTCCAAGTCGTCAGCGGTCGTCACGTAGTAGTAGGCATCCCCGGGGTAGCAGTAGTCATCAGTGGTGTTGTCTGGCTCCTGGGATCTGTCATCTAGTCGCAACAATCGGGTATGGGGGAAAAGAGGTAGCAAAGCAATCGTGAGTACTCATCCAAAGTACTCGCAAGACTTACATCAGATCTAAACTAAGTATGCATCTGTATCAAAGGAATGGGTTGTGTCTGTGGACTAAACTGCAGAATGCCAGAAAGAAGGGGAAAGCCTAGCCTATTGAAGACTAGCATCTTCAAGCATCTTGCAGCATATAGAAGAGTACCGATCAACATAATGTAAAGTAGTAGTGTTATCAACCTCGGCCAGAGATCCTTTCTCGACTCCCTGCGAGAAAGCAATCCCGGAGCCATACTATCCATTTCTTATATCCATTTCTCATCACAAGTATCTAGTTCTAGTTGTATCGATCGGGATACAACTCCAAGTATCCATTACCGTAGGACAGGCTATCGATAGATGTTTTCTTCCCTACAGGGGTGCACCAACTTACCCACCACGCTCGATTAACTCCGGCCGGGCACACTTTCCTGGGTCATGCCCAGCCTCGGCCAAACAATACGCCGCAACCCGACCTAGGCTTAATAGAGAGGCCAGCACGCATGACTAAACTTATGCCCCTAGGGGTCATGGGCCATCTCCCCGGGAACTCCTGCACGTTGCGTGGGCGGCCGATGGGCAGACCTAGCTACCTCCTTCAAAAAGGCAGGCGCTTACGCAGTCCAACCCGGCGCGCGCCGCTCAGTCGCTGACGTCTATTAAGCTTCGACTGATGTATACGACGCAGAACGCCCATACTATGCCCACGTGATGGTTAGTGCTATCAGGCCAGAGGCCCCTCGGATCAAATATCCAAATCGTAGTGGATTAGGAACACGCGGTAACAAACAGAGACTCACGAAATATGTGACCCCGTCGCCCTGTCTCGAGTACTTGCGGCAAGGGCTAAGAATGCCCGGCCACGCCTCGTAAGTATCTCACGGGCACCTTCTGTTCGCACGCGAACACGTCACCGTGTACCCTCGGCGTCGAGCGCGATATGCAGGACACATCGCCGGAGGAGGCTCACCGGAAGCGCGATACGCAAGACAATCCGGCGAGCTCTTTTGAAGACCCAAAACCCCACGCGGCCGGGAGAGACCCCGTCTGGACGCACGACGGTGATGGGCTGCCCTTGGTCAGTTCGCCCGCCCCTAGGGCTTCGTAGATCGAAGCTCTCCGAAGCGAAGAACACCAATGAACGAGAAGCAGAAAACTAGGGTAGGAGATGAAAGTTTGTAGATGGGTTTTGCGATTGTGTGTTGTTGTTCAATCGGCCGTCACCCCTTAGGTACATAAGAGGCGGCTGGACTTCCCGTGCAAGGAAAATGCTTGGATTCACGTTCAAAACCCTAGTTTGGGTCCAACTCAGAGTCAAACTTTCCAAAACGGTTCGGTATACAACCTGGCTGCACCTTGCGGGTCATGTTTGAGGTAGCAAACGCCCTCGGATGGAAACGGGTCCAAAAGCAATCTTGACCGTTTCGACGAGACGAAAAACTTTTGTGTTTGAACATTTTTTGATCAGAGGTCATATTGAAGGTCAAATCGCTCGCACAAAACGGACTGTTACGCAAAACACCCGTTCCCTCACGCTACCCATCACACATAGGTCTGGTGGGGCGCGCCACATCACGCCTCATGACACGGCTGCACTCCGATAGCTCTAACTTTTGCATACGAACTCGGATTGGAATGATTTTTATATCAAAATCGATCTTTTCGACGAGACGAAGACAATCCGTGTAGATCATTTTTTCATACGAGTTGGTCTTGAGGGAGTAATGAGCCAAATAGTGTTTTGAATACAAAATCTCAGTATTTCGAACACAACTTCGGCCTGCGAGATGAGATCGGATGGCGATGGCCCAAACTTCAAAGATGTTTATATCGACAATATGAAACTTCTTTATATAGATCACTTCTCCATTTGAGGCCATATTAATTAAGTTCTTGACTGTGCCAAAATCTGGTGTCAACACATGCCCCCCTGTTTATCGGCAAAGCTAGCGTGCCAAAAAATAACTTGTACCTTGTTTGTTCTAAGGAAGATGTCAACACTCCATCGGCCATTTATAGTTTCTTAGGGCGATAATTATATATCGGCCATGTTTATGCTAAGGGCGATAGCTATTTACCGGCCATGTCTTTGCTTAGGACGATAGTGATATATCGGCCATTGCCTATCTAGGCTTCTTGCCACACACTTGGGTGATATTTCTTTAAATATTTGCCATTAAGAGCTCGAGGTAATAATGTGCCTTATACAGATTCCACCAAATATTTTCCTTCCCAACTTGGAGACCACTTCCTGAATTTTCTATCTTTTGAACTAATTGGTAGAATCACCTTCCACACAAGATCGCCAACTTGAAAATTCTTTAACTTGACCTTCTTATTGTAAGCTCTTGCCACCCTCAACTTATCTCTCTCTATGGCATTCAAAGCAGACAAACGTATATCGGCGACTTCATCAATATTGTCCATCATCAAGTTATAGAAGTCCATCGCCGATAAATCATTTTGTTTGGCTATTCTCAAAGCATTCAAATTCACTTCCACTGGTAAAACGGCCTCTTGACCATATACGAGCTCATATGGAGTTACCTTTGTAGCACCATGCCTTGAGATTTTGTGCGCCCACAAAGCTTCGGACAGTAGTTCATGCCATCTCCTTGGATTATCCTCAATCTTCTTCTTGATGAGTTTGATTAAAATTTTATTGCTAGACTCAGCTTGTCCATTGGCTTGGGCATAATATGGAGAGGAATTGAGCAACTTTATGTTATAAGATTCGGCAAATTCTCTGACTTGGTGTGACATAAAAGATGAGCCTTGATCTGTAGTCAACGTTTGAGGAATGCCGAATCTATGAATAATGTGCTCGGTTATGAATTTAATTAGCTCCACATGTGTCATGTTCTTTTGAGGTACTGCTTCAGACCATTTAGTGAAACAATCGGTTGCCACCAATATGAACCGATGCCCCTTCGAGGAAGACGGATGAATTTGTCCAATAAAGTCTAAACCCCATCCTTTGAAAGGCCACGGCTTGATAATGGGATGTGACATAGCAGCAGGAGCCAACTGAATATCACCAAATTTTTGACAAGCTTCACACCCTTTGTAATATCTGAAGCAATCATTAATCATAGTCGGCCAATAAAATCCAGCACGTCATAGCAACCATTTCATCTTGGGAGCCGACTGATGAGTGCCACAAATACCTTCATGGACCTCCCCCATAGCAACTCTCGCTTGGTCCTCGTCCAAGCACTTTAGAAGAACATCATTAACCGTTCGGCGATAGAGACCATCATCTCTCATTGTGTATTTAAAAGCCATACGCCGAACAGCCCCGTCCACCCTTCTACTAGGATCATGCAAATAATCAACAATGGGTTTCCTCTAGTCTTGATTTTCTCCTGCATTGGATATTTCACTAGTGGCCGAAACGGTGGGCTATGGTTCGGCCTCCCCTCTGTTGGCAAGACTAGACATCAGCCTTTGAGAAATATGAAACATGCCATGATCCACATGATAGCCGGATGCTTGTTGTGCCAACCCATTTGCTTTCCAGTTGTCATGTCTAGATATATGAGCAATGCTAAAATAATCCAAAGTTGAAATTATATCTAGACACTTATCAAGATAAACATTAAGTGATTCGTCAAAACACTGAAAAACTTTGGATATTTGCTGCACTGCTAATAACGAATCACCAAAAGCCTCAATATGTGTAGCACCTATGGCAAGCAACATCTCTAAGCCGAATAACAATGCTTCATGTTCGGCTTGATTATTTGTGCAAAAATATTCTAAGTGGCGTGAGGCTTCAAAAATAGCACCATGAGGAGATATAAAAACAATACCAACACCTTGGCCATTGCTACAAACCGAACCATCAAAATATAATCTCCATGATACTAACGAGACAAGGTTTATATCGATATCATGCTTGTCATCAATCCGATGCTCAACAATAAAATTAGCAACGATTTGGCCTTTCATGGATTTCAGAGATTCATAAGCCAAATCATATTCTATTAAAGCATAAGCCCACTTGCCAATTCTACCACTAAGAATTGGCCTATGCAACATGTACTTTATGACATCGGTTTGACAAGCTATAATGCAAGTACTAGGCACTAGGTAATGTCTCAATTTTGTACAAGCATAATATAAGCATAAGCATAATTTATCAATAAATGTATACCTTGTCTCGGCATCCAATAAGCGCCAGCTTAAATAAGTAATAACATGCTCCTTTCCTTCGGTCTCTTGAGTTAAAACAGCACCAATAACACCTTCTTCCACTGCAATGTAAAGTCTAAATGGCTCCCTCTGCCTGGGCGCTTTCATAACCAGAGGAGTGCATAAATATTTCTTAATTATATCAAATGCCTCTTGCTGTTTTGCCCCCCAAGTAAAATCAACATCATTCTTTAACCAAAGGATAGGAGTAAATGCATCAACCTTCCCTGATAGATTGGCTATGAACCTCCTCAAATAATTGACCTTGCCAAGGAATTTTTTCATATCTCTCTTGCATGTTGGAGCCTCTACTTTTTGTATAGCTTCTATCTTTTTGGGATCAATTTCCATGCCATCTTCATGAATAATGAAACCCAGAAACTTCCCAGCCGATACACTAAAGGCACACTTCAAAGGATTCATTTTCAGCCCATATTTCTTCATTCTTTCAAAAGCTAAGCGCAAATCGGCTAGATGAGATTCAAAAGCATCCAATTTGACAACAATATCATCAATATAAACCTCAAGTACAACACCAAGTAAATCATGAAAAATTAAATTCATAGCCCTTTGATACGTGGCACCGACATTTTTTAATCCAAAGGTCATTATTGTCCACTCAAATAAACCAAGGAAACCAGGACATCGAAAAGCCGTTTTGGACATGTCTGTCGAATTTCGGGTTCCGGCAGACCCTTGAGGTTCGAACACTGGGGTGCGCGCGGAGATTTCGCCTCCTACCTACCTACACCCCTCCGCCTCGCTAAGATCTAAGCTATGGAAAGAACAACACAAGAGACACAGGGTTTATACTGGTTCGGGCCACCGTTGTGGTGTAATACCCTACTCCAGTGTGTGGCTTGGTGGATTGCCTCTTGGGCTGATGATGATGAACAATACTAGGAAGAACAGCCTCGCGAGGGTCTGTTCTTGGCTGGGGCGATGAACTGCTGGGAGGAGTTCAGTCACCCTTCTCTCTCTCTCCGATTGTTGATGCTGATTCTGATCTCCCCTCTCCTGTGGGGGGCTGGTCCTATTTATAGAGGCCCTGGTCCTCTTCCCAAATATCGAGCGGGAAGGGAGCCAACAATGGCGGGCTAATTTGAAGGGGGACAGCTAGTACTAGCTATCCTGACAAAAGTAGTCTTCGCCTGCACAAAGCTCTGGTGGTGACGCCGTCTTGGGCTCCACGATGACCTCCGTCTTGCAGTCCTCCTGGTCTTGGTCTTGTTGCACCGAAATGGCAACCTGTGCCTGACGCCTCGGTACTCCGCGGCTGCGCTTGCTCCCTTTGCACCAAAGAGGAAAGGAGGACACTGCGCGGGCTGGCGCCCACCTGGCGCCCTTGGTCGTCATGGCTTGCGTCACGGGCACCTCATGAGGTACCCCGCCTTGATCTCTCCGCCTCCTCGCGAGCCAGCCTGGTGAGGCCGTGCCTGAGGAAGCTCCGCGTCATCCACCCCGCAAGGCTTGGCCCCTCGCGAGGGTCTTGGGTCTATGTTGGTGAAGATGGGCCGTGTTGGGCCCCCTGAAAGTGCAACTATCCCTAGGTGGTTTTGGTAATTCATAACAACACATAGCTCATTGAGCTAATACTATTCCAAGATAATTATTTCAGGAAAGCTCAATGATTGGCATGGCATGGATGTGAAAGTGGAACCCTCAAAATGCTAAGGAAAATGGATTGGCTCAAGCTCAAAAGCTCAAGACTCTTCATTTTATATTTTAGTGATCCAAGATCACATTGAGTCTTTAGGAAAAGCCAATACTATTAAGGAGGGATGAGGTGTTGCTTAATGAGCCTCTTGCTTCATGTGCTTAGTGATATGCTCCAAAACCCTCAACTACTTTCCCATATCCACATATGACCTAAACCCTAAGCCAAACTCGGTCCTACCAATTCTTCCTATCCGGCGCCACCGAGTTTCACTTGTCATTAGCCACTGCCAAACCCTAGCAATTCGGTTCTACCGATAAGGATCTCAGTCCCACCGAGATGGGGTTGCAAACTCTCTGTTTCCCTTTCGTAACTTTTTGGTCCCACCGAAAGAGCGAATTGGTCCCACCGAGATTGCAATGTAAACTCAATGTTTCCCCTTTGTAACTTTTCGGTCTCACCGAGTTCCACTCGGTCTCACCTAAAGAGCAAATCGGTCCCACCGAGTTTGCCTAACCAATTCTCTGGTTAGCTAATTACCAAATTCGGTCTCACCGAGTTTGTGTAATCGGTCTCACCGAGATTACGTTATGCCCAAACCCTAACCGAATCGGTCCTACCGAGTTGCATGTCAGTCCCACCGAAACTCCTAACGGTCACTAGGTTTACTATTTCGGTCAGACCGAGTTTATTGATTCGGTCCCACCGAGATTGGAAAACTGTGTAACGGTTGGATTTTGTGTGGAGGCTATATATACCCCTCCACCTCCTTCTCATTCAGTGAGAGAGCCATCAGAACACACACATCATTCCAACTCATATGTTCTGAGAGAGAACCACCTACTCATGTGTTGAGACCAAGACATTCCATTCCTACCATATGAATCTTGATCTCTAGCCTTCCCAAGTTGCTTTCCACTCAAATCTTCTTTCCACCAAATCCAAATCCTATGAGAGAGAGTTGAGTGTTGGGGAGACTATCATTTGAAGCACAAGAGCAAGGAGTTCATTACCTACACACCATTTGTTACTTCTTGGAGAGTGGTGTCTCCTAGATTGGCTAGGTGTCACTTGGGAGCCTCCGACAAGATTGTGGAGTTGAACCAAGGAGTTTGTAAGGGCAAGGAGATCGCCTACTTCGTGAAGATCTACCGCTAGTGAGGCAAGTCCTTCGTGGGCGATGGCCATGGTGGGATAGACAAGGTTGCTTCTTCGTGGACCCTTTGTGGGTGGTTGCTTCTTCGTGGACCCTTCGTGGGTGGAGCCCTTCGTGGACTCGCGCAACCGTTGCCCTTGGGTGGAGCCCTGTGTGGACTCGCGCAACCATTACCCTTCGTGGGTTGAAGTCTCCATCAACGTGGATGTAGGATAGCACCACCTATTCGAACCACGGGAAAAACATCCGTGTCTCCAATAGCGTTTGAATTCTCCAAACCCTTCCCTTTATATTCTTGCAAGTTGCATGCTTTTCTTTCTGCTGCCAATATACTCTTTGCATGCTTGCTTGAATTGTGTGATGATTGCTTGACTTGTCCTAAAATAGCTAAAATCTGCCAAGAACTAAAATTGGGAAAAGGTTAAGTTTTTATTAGGTCAAGTAGTCTAATCATCCCCCCTCTAGACATACTTTCGATCCTACAAGTGGTATCAGAGCTTTGGTCTCCATTTGCTTGATCTCCATAGCTTTTGGTGGTCATAGCCTTGGTTTCACAACCTAGGAGAAGTATGGCGTCTAGCGAGGGAAATTATCACCGTAGAGGTCCTTACTTTGATGGTACTAATTTTGCTAGTTGGAAGCATAAAATGAAAATGCATATTCTTGGACATAACCCCGCTGTTTGGGCTATTGTGTGTGTTGGTTTGCAAGGTGACTTCTTTGATGGGAGAGAACCAAACCGTGAAGCTACCGCTGATGAGTTGAAGATGTTGCAATACAATGCTCAAGCTTGTGATATTCTCTTCAACGGATTGTGCCCCGAAGAATTCAACAAAATCAGCCACCTTGAGAATGCAAAGGAAATTTGGGACACTTTGATTGATATGCACGAAGGTACCAACTCCGTCAAGGAATCCAAGTTGGATGTGCTTCAAAGCCAACTTGACAAGTTCAAGATGAAGGATGGTGAAGGTGTCGCTGAAATGTACTCTAGGCTTGCTCTCATCACAAATGAGATTGCCGGCTTAGGAAGTGAAGAGATGACCGATAGATTCATCATCAAGAAGATCCTAAGAGCCTTGGATGGAAAATATGATACCGTGTGCACATTGATCCAAATGATGCCCAATTACAAAGATCTCAAGCCAACGGAAGTGATTGGAAGAATTGTTGCTCATGAGATGTCACTTAAGGATAAAGAGGAACTTCACAACAAGTCAAGTGGTGCCTATAAAGCCTCATGTGAAGCCCCTACATCATCAAGTGAGAAACAAGACTTCAATGAAGAATTGAGCTTAATGGTGAAGAACTTCAACAAGTTCTACAAGAGTAGAAGCAAAGATAGAAGCTCCAAGTCAAGGTCCTACAATGACAAAAGATCTTCTAGTCGAGAGAGAAACTGTTACAATTGTGGAAGACCCGGACACTATTCCAACGAGGTATGGCTCCCTACAAGAGAAGAGAAGATTCTCCAAAAAGAAGAAGCAAAGGATCACCACCAAGAGAGAGAAGGAGTAGAGATGATCGTTATGAACGAAGATACTCACGGAGAAGCAATGATTCGGAAAGGAAGGAAAAATCATCAAGGAGCTACACAAGACGAAGACATCAAGCTCATGTTGGTGAATGGGTATCCGGCTCCGACTCTGACAGCCACTCCGAGAGAAGTTATCACTCCGACTCCGAAGATACTCAAGATGAAGGTGTTGCCGGTCTAGCACTTGTGTCAACCAACTCCTACGACATATTTGACTCACCAAATGAAGGAATTGGGAGATGCTTCATGGCCAAAGGTCCTAAGGTAACACACCCCAAGTATGTTGATTTCAATAGTGATGAAGATGACTTGTTAGGTGATGATTTGCTTGGTGACAACTCTAGTGGTGAATACTATGATGAAAGACCAATTAATCATGCTAATCAAGTTAAAACGAGTGACAATGATAAGGAGAAGATTGAGGCTCTAACTAAAGAAATAAAAACTCTTAAGTTGGCTCATGACACTATCTTCGAAGATCATCGAGAACTTTTAAGAGCTCATGAGAAACTACGCTTTGAAAAGCTCAATCTTGAGCAAGAGCATGAGTTCTTAAAGGCAATCAATGATGATCTCCGCAAGAAAAGTTCTTCTTACATTGCCAAGCGTTTACTCTTATCCACTTACATGCCTCAAGTCAAGTCTAACAAGAAAGATCCTTCCTCTAGTTGTAACAATGATCATGCTAAATTCAATATTGTTGCTTCTAGTAGTTCTCTTGATTCCACTAATGATTCTCTTAGCCAAGTTACACTTGAGCAAGAAAATAGCTTATTGAAGGGAATTATAGAGAAAGGAGTGTACAAAAGCCTTGCCGGGAGTAAGCAATTCGAGGAAATTGTGCGCAAGCAAGGAATGCACCGGAAGAATCAAGGTGTTGGTTTTGAACGAAAGTTCAATGCCAATGGAGTTGAATGGGAAGAAGATCAATACCCCAAGACAAAGTTTGTCCCTCAACAAGAGAATTATACTTCTTTCAAGGGGACACAAGCTCAAGATGATCTTCCACCACAAGACTACGAGCAAAAAGGCAAGGACAAGCTTCAAGAGGAAATTGATGCATTTGAAGAAGCTCCTAAGACCTTAGTCAAGTGGATTCCCAAGACTTCTTCAAGTTCCACCTCATCAAGTACGACTACAACTCCAAGGATTCCCATCAAGATGATGTGGATCCAAAAGAAGAAGAACTAGAGAGTTCTTGAGGGTGACTCCGCCAACATACTTCACTCTTATCATTTTGGCAAGAACAAGTGCAATCAACTTCCACATCTTGCACTAGTTCAAGGAGTCACAAACCCTCTTGTTGGTAAGACAAGGGACAAGGTAACCTAAAAGTTTTCATGGACATCATCTTTTGTGTGCATCACTCTATGTCTATGGATATCCTTGTTTGTTCCTTGTGGGACTAACCCATGTAGGTATTGAAAGTGCAATTCACTCAAATGGATAGCTCCAAGAGATCTACATCAACATTGAGCATCCACATCTTCAATGTCTACATGAAGTCATCATCGACAAAACCCAAGGTTAGTTCATCCCTCTTAGGGGGGATATCACATCTAGGGGGAGCTTTACTCTAAGACTGAGCTAAAGCAACTCTAAAGATGTGAACACAACAATGCTTTATGTAAAAGTGGTAACCCCACTTGAGCTTAAACGATGAGTATGACCTATGATCAAGTGTTCTCACTTGACTCCTAAGTCAATATACTCATATATAGATGACCTAGTCATCGCAAATTGCTTGATAGATGCTAGAATTGGTTGTGCATGCCTTGCCACATATTTCATTTGCCATCTTATTGTGTGAGCATGCTGATTGCATATTTTACTCATTCGAGGACATCCACTTGTTGCTTTGATTGTTCGGTTTTATTTCTTTTTGCCAAGTGGATGGACAAGAATGCCTAAGAACCTCCTCTAGCTATCTATGCTTTTCTCGTCTCAAACTCTATTCATGCTGCATCACAAAATTTGATCAAGTCAGATTCGAACCACTCTGTGTGAGGAGCGCTTGGAGTCCCCGATTCGTCATAGACTTAAACTTCCAAAACCTCTTTATGATTCTCGGTCTGACCTATACTCCACTTTCGGTCCTACCGAGATCATTAAGTTGATCTAAGTTTTCAATCTCGGTGCAACCGATTTGAACCTTTCGGTCTCACCGAGTTTCAGTAACTGCACGCAGTTATGAATCTCGGTGCCACCGAGTTGTTCAACTCGGTCACACCGACAGGGTCGGGCTATATATAGTCACGGGCAAAATTTGGAAATTTCTCCGAACCCCTTCGCCCGCGCGATAGCCTGCTCTTCCCCCGAGGTCTCCGGATCGTCTTCTCGCCGCCAGCAGCCTCCAGTCGCTGGTCTCCGTCGCCGTCAACGGGATTTCTGCCCCGCCGTTGCCGCCGTAGCAAGTCCCCGCCGAACTAGGGTATGGACTTGATCTTTGTGCTATTCCTCAATCTGATTCCTAGCACATTGTGATCACATTGTTTCTGGCCACGTTTGATAAACTTCTATCCAGTCAAAATGCTCATAGATTAGGTTTGATTCAAAAATTCTAGGTTTAGGTTTCCGCCGAAACCATCTCGGACCCACCGAGTTGAAAAACTCGGTCCCACCGATTTGGCTTATGCCATTGCACAAGTGAGACTCGGTCTGACCGAGAATTACTATCGGTGTGACCGATTTTTGAACCCAGTGAAACCCTAGCAGTCTCGGTGCCACCGAACTGGGACTCGGTCTGACCGAGTTCACTAGTTTAGGTTCCCAAACTGCTTCAGTATCACCGAGTTTGAAAATCGGTAGATCCGAGATGATTTCAGTGGGAAACTAAAACTAAGTTTTTGAATCATTATTTTTGCAAAAATCTCTGCATTTTGTGATGCTCATCCACTCTATCTCCTCTATAATCTATTCACAGGGTCAGCAGTCAGTTTGCAACATGTCAGACCAGAGTGACAGCCAAAACTTGTCAGAGCAGCAAGTGCAGTTGAGTGAGGGCACTAGCCCCTCAAGTTCCTCAGATGATGGCAGCAGGAGCACACCCAGCAACCTGCCTAAAGCTGCCATGAGACAAAGGAAGAAGAAAACCTCAGATTCTGAAGATGAGGACTATGTGGCAGAGGAAGAGGCCACCTCCAAGAGAGTTGAGCCAGCTCAAGGCTCAAAGTCAGGCCTGAAAATCAAGAGGCCAGCAGGCAGGCAACCCATGTCAAAGGCTAGAGCCTCAACTGAGAAGCCTGCTCCCATTGAGCCTGTTGCAGCTGAGGGCAAGAAAAGGAAAGAGAGAGTGAAGAAGACTGTGGCTAGAGTGCTTGGGAAGGCCTCCATCATGGTAGAAGAGGAGGAGGAAGAAGAGGCAGCTGCACCAGCGCCCAAGGCAGCCAAACTTATGGGAGATGCCATAAGGTCAGGGGGAGCTGCATCCAAGCCCAAGGAAGCACCTAAGGCTGCATCTAAGCCTAAGAGTGCACCAAAGAGAAACACAAGAAGCATCCCAGCCACTGAGAAGAACAAGGCCCCAGTGCCTGAGACTGTTGCAGAGGAAGAAGAAGAGAGTGTCCTTCGGAAGCTCAAGCCCAAGATCCCAGACCACAACGATGCTCATCCTGTGGCTGAGGATATGAAGCTAAGGAGAGACTCAGGGCTCAGTAAATGGAGAGAAGCATATCCATATGCTTCTAGGAGAAGGACTGCAGTGGACTACAGGTTTCATACAAAGGAGCAACAGGATTTCTATGAGACAGTGCTACTTGACAAGAAGCCAATTGTATGTGACATGAGATGGGTCGACTGGACCTATATCAAGGATAATGAAGAGTACTACCCAGGAGTTCAGGACAGCTTTAAGGCGTGTGGAGTAGAGGACTTTGTTGGGCAAAAGCTCACAAAGTGGAACGAGGAACTCATCATGCAGTTCTACTCCACAGCTCATTTTTATCCAGATGGGAGGATTACATGGATGTCTGAGGGTACGAGGTACCACTCTACTGTTGAGGAATGGGCGAAGCTGATCAATGCCCCAGAGGAGCAAGCAGATGACTTGGACATTTATGCCAAGAAAAAGATGGACCACAACTCCATGTCCAACATGTACAAGGAGATTCCGAATGAAGCACATGACACGTTCAAGTTTGGCTCAGTGCATTATCTGCTCTCAGGATTGCCTACGATCAATTGGATCCTTAGGCACACCCTTCTGCCCAAGTCTGGAGATCACAAGATGATCAGAGGTCATGCGATCAATTTTCTTTATGTTTTTGACGTGCCTCAAAAGTTCAAAGTCATGAGCCTTATAGTGGAAACACTCAAAAGGACTGCGGCAGATCAGAAGAGGAGCTGTGGATATGCCCCTCAGACTCAGGAGCTCATCAACTCCAAGATGGGCACGGGCGTATATTTGTTGGATAAGGAACACCTGCCCATCCGTCCAGATTTTGAGAACAATGAAGTTGTGATGACAGAGAATGAACCATCATCTGCCCATGCACAAGCTCAGAAGGAGAAGGCGAAGAAGGAGAAAGCTGCCACGATGCCTACTCAAGCGGAGGCATCTGACTATTTCTTGAAGACCAAACAAGAGCAGCTCAGTTACTTGATTGCGTCCACCCTGCGGATTGAGCAGAGTATAGCCACCCTGACTCAGAACCAGGCGAGTTTAGAGAGGATCATGGAACAGAGGTTCTATGACTTGGACATCAAGGTAACAGAAGTTCAGTCTGCAGTGGAGCAGCTCCAGGAGGACATGAATGAGAGGAGAGGCAGGACCACGACTCATGCGTTTGCGAGGGTGCCACGAGGTCCGAGGTCGTCTACACTGCCAGTTGCTGACACCAGAGCTACAACATCTGCACCAGCCACAGCCTCAGTTCCACCAGCTCCAGCATCCACTTCAGCTTCCACTCCGACCACGTCTACCGAAGGCTTTGTCCTTGGAGTGATCCGGACTCCACCACCACCTGAAGATCAAGCCTGAGCGTCGATCTAGTGCTATGCATTTTCTAGGAACTTTTTGGTAACTTGTTGCCAAAGGGGGAGAAGATGTATAGATCATAGGCTTCGAGAGAGAGAGAGAGAGAGTGTTGCTTTTCTCTCTTGCTTTATTTGGTCTTTTTTTGAACTTTGTTTGCTTGTGTGTGAGATACTACGTCCTTATGCCTGTGAGACATCGATGATCATGTGTTTGATCATAAGCTAACTTAATGTTTGCTTAATGCTTGCTTAAATATTATCATTCTATCTATCGTTTGTGATCATTCACTATTCTTGGTGATGAGTGCATGTATTTCAATCTTATCATTTTTTGAGCGCTCCACCAAGATGTATGTGACATGGAAGAGTAACCCATGATTCTAACTCTTTGTGCATTTGCAGTCCAAAGAAAATTTTAAATATGCACAAATTTAGGGGGAGATCTTACTTATCAAATACCTCTCAAAGCGACGATATATTTCATGCTTATTATCATTTGTCGAAGCTTTTGATCTATATGTTGTCATCAATTACCAAAAAGGGGGAGATTGAAAGTGCAACTATCCCTAGGTGGTTTTGGTAATTCATAACAACATATAGCTCATTGAGCTAATGCTATTCCAAGATGACATTTCAGGAAAGCTCAATGATTGGCATGGCATGGATGTGAAAGTGGAACCCTCAAAATGCTAAGGACAAAGGATTGGCTCAAGCTCAAAAGCTCAAGACTCTTCATTTTATATTTTAGTGATCCAAGATCACATTGAGTCTTTAGGAAAAGCCAATACTATTAAGGAGGGATGAGGTGTTGCTTAATGAGCCTCTTGCTTCATGTGCTTAGTGATATGCTCCAAAACCCTCAACTACTTTCCCATATCCACATATGACCTAAACTCTAAGCCAAACTCGGTCCTACCGATTCTTCCTATCCGGCGCCACCGAGTTTCACTTGTCATTAGCCACTGCCAAACCCTAGCAATTCGGTTCTACCGATAAGGATCTCGGTCCCACCGAGATGGGGTTGCAAACTCTCTGTTTCCCTTTCGTAACTTTTCGGTCCCACCGAAAGAGCGAATCGGTCCCACCGAGATTGCAATGTAAACTCAGTGTTTCCCCTTTGTAACTTTTCGGTCTCACCGAGTTCCACTCGGTCCCACCGAAAGAGCAAATCGGTCCCACCGAGTTTGCCTGACCAACTCTCTAGTTAGCTAATTACCAAATTCGGTCCCACCGAGTTTGTGTAATCGGTCTCACCGAGATTACGTTATGCCCAAACCCTAACCATATCGGTCCTACCGAGTTGCATGTCAGTCCCACCGAAAATCTCTAACGGTCACTAGGTTTACATTTTCGGTCCGACCGAGCTCATTGATTCGGTCCCACCAAGATTGGAAAACTGTGTAACGGTTGGATTTTGTGTGGAGGCTATATATACCCCTCCACCTCCTCTTCATTCGCTGAGAGAGCCATCAGAACACATACACAATTCCAACTCATATGTTCTGAGAGAGAACCACCTACTCATGTGTTGAGACCAAGATATTCCATTCCTACCATATGAATATTGATCTCTAGCCTTCCCAAGTTGCTTTCCACTCAAATCTTCTTTCCACAATCCAAATCCTATGAGAGAGAGTTGAGTGTTGGGGAGACTATCATTTGAAGCACAAGAGCAAGGAGTTCATTACCTACACACCATTTGTTACTTCTTGGAGAGTGGTGTCTCCTAGATTGGCTAGGTGTCACTTGGGAGCCTCCGACAAGATTGTGGAGTTGAACCAAGGAGTTTGTAAGGGCAAGGAGATCGCCTACTTCGTGAAGATCTACCGCTAGTGAGGCAAGTCCTTCGTGGGCGATGGCCATGGTGGGATAGACAAGGTTGCTTCTTCGTGGACCCTTTGTGGGTGGTTGCTTCTTCGTGGACCCTTCGTGGTGGAGCCCTGTGTGGACTCGCGCAACCGTTACCCTTGGGTGGAGCCCTGTGTGGACTCGCGCAACCGTTACCCTTCGTGGGTTGAAGTCTCCATCAACGTGGATGTAGGATAGCACCACCTATCCGAACCACGGGAAAAACATCCGTGTCTCCAATTGCGTTTGAATTCTCCAAACCCTTCCCTTTACATTCTTGCAAGTTGCATGCTTTACTTTCCGCTGCCAATATACTCTTTGCATGCTTGCTTGAATTGTGTGATGATTGCTTGACTTGTCAAAATAGCTAAAATCTGCCAAGAACTAAAATTGGGAAAAGGTTAAGTTTTTATTTGGTCAAGTAGTCTAATCACCCCCTCTAGACATACTTTCGAGGACGTGCCAGAGAGCTGCACCGGCAAGAGCTAGAAATCCAGAGCTGCACCACCAGAGACCAAGAGGGTGTCCGTCAAGGAGGAAGGCATGGGAGGGGCTTTCACCATAAGCTCCACCCTCAATAGGAAATAGGAAAGCGCACTCGTCACTTTCCTGCGGGCGAATGTCGAGGTGTTTGCATGGCAAGCATCTGACATCCCCGATGTTCCCAGGGAAGTGATTGAGAACCATCTCGCTGTCTGTCCCCATGCGCGACCCATCAGGCAGAAGGTCAGGAAGCAAGCTTTGGAACGACAGTAATTCATCACAAATGAGATCAGGAAGTTGGAAGCGGCAGGCTTGGTGAGAGGAGTGCTCCATCCAACGTGGTTGGCCAATCCGGTGGTGGTGCGCAAGGCGAATGAGAAGTGGAGGTTTGTATTGATTACACCGATATCAATAAGGCTTGTCCTAAGGACCCCTTCCCATTGTCGCACATTGACCAGATTGTTGAATCCATGGTTGGGTGCGATCTGTTATCATTCCTTGACGCCTACTCGGGCTACCACCAGATCTTCATGGCAAAGGAAGACGAAGAGAAGACAGCATTCATCACCCCATGTGGTACTTATTGCTTTTTATGGATGCCTTTCGGGTTGAAGAGTGCTGGCTCGACATTCGCAAGGGCGGTCCAAATTGGTTTCGAGCCCTAGCTACATAGAAATATGGAAGATTATATGGATGACATAGTGGTCAAAACCAAGGACGAGGCAACCCTTGTACAAGACTTAGAAGAGACGTTTGCCAACCTACGCAAGATCAACCTCAAGCTGAACCCTGAGAAGTGTGTCTTCGGCGTTCCATCCGGCAAACTTCTCGGGTTCTTTGTGACATAGCGTGGTATCGAGGCAAACCGGGACAAGATCAAGGCTATTGAGCAGATTGAGGCACCCAAGCGGATCAAGGATGTGCGTTGGCTCACTGGTTGCGTTGCCGCCATGAGCAGATTCATCTCCAAGTCTGATGAGTGTGCCCTTCCCTTTTTCAAGATCTTGAAGAAGGCGGGACCAATGGAGTGGACCCTAGAGGCCGAGGCGCCATTGCAGGATCTGAAGAAATACCTTTCCTCTACACCAATATTGGTTGCGCCTAAACCACAAGAGCCGTTGTTGTTGTATCTGGCGGTGACGAATCAAGTGGTCAGTGTCGCGCTAGTGGCACAAAGGGAGGTCGGTAAAGAGGCAGTGGCGACGGCAGGACTGGCGGATGGCGAGCCAGAGATACCCCCGGCAGGGCCCTATGCCGGCAGGTCCCGATGCCGGCAAGGCAAGGCCCCTGGCGGAGTCTGACGCCATCAGGATAGGCCCCATGAAATCAAATGAGGTGGTGCAGAAGAAGAAGATGATGCAGCACCCGGTTTACTTTGTCAGCTCCCTCCTGCAGGGGGCTAGGTCAAGGTACTACGGTGTGCAGAAATTGCTCTTCGGCCTCCTTATGGCCTCGAGGAAGATGCGTCACTACTTCCAAGCACACGAAATCACCATCATCACCCGCCTCCCGTTACAACGGATACTACACAACCCAGACGCAACCGGAAGGATTGTGGAGTGGGCCTTGGAGCTTTTGAGCTTTGGTTTGAAGTTTGAAAGTACTTCGACAATCCAAAGCAGAGTCTTGGCAGAGTTCATTGCAGAATGGACCTCAACACCTGACGAGGAAATCCAGGAGACCACCCTCCCCGGAAAGGAAGCAAGTCACAACTGGATCATCTAGTTTGACGGGGCTTTCTCGCTGCAAGGCGCCGGTGCTGGTGTGCTGCTCGTCGTACCCACCGGAGAGCACCTCAAGTATGTAATCCAGATGCACTTTCCCAGGGAGATGTCCACCAACAACACTGCTGAGTACGAGGGGTTGCTTGCCGGCCTCAGGATCGCGGCGGACCTCGGGGTCAAGAAGCTTATCGTCAGGGGTGATTCACAGCTTGTCGTCAGACAAGTTAACAAATATTATCAGAGCCTGTTGATGGAGGCCTACGTAGATGAGGTGAGGAAGCTGGAGGAGCGCTTTGACGGTATACAAGCGTAGCACGTTCCCCGAGCGGAGAACGACATCGCCAATTACCTCTCAAAGCGCGCTGCATTCAAGCTACCTGTGGAACCAGGTACTTTTTTACTTCGGTTAACTCAACCATCCGTTGAACCATCAACGGAGCAGAACAAACGGAGGAAATTAGGCCCCGGCAACTACTTTCCCGCTGAGCCCCCAGGGGCCGCCGGCAAGGGTGTTGCCGTGGATTCTGAGCCTGCCGAGGAGCGACTGATTCCGACGGGCTGTCAAGCCCTGGCCTTAGAGACGACATCTCCCATGGCAGAAGAAATGCCTTTGGTCCTTGCCGTCGAGCCCCAGGGGAGCCTCCTCCAAACAGGGGAGCTTCCTGAGGAGCAGGAAGAAGCGGAGAAAGTAGCTCGTCGGTCTTCCATGTATCAGTTCGTCAATGGCGTCCTGTACAGGAAGAGACCGAATGGTGTGAAATTGAAGTGCATTCCCCGGGAGGAAGGACTGGAGTTGTTAGCGGAGATACACGGAGGCATATGTGGCTCCCACATAGGATCTAGGGCCCTTGCTGGCAAGGCATTCCGGAAGGGTTTCTTCTGGCCCACTGCCCTCTAGGATGCAACGGCACTAGTAACCAAGTGTGAAGCGTGTCAGTTTAATTCAAAGAAGCTTCATCAACCAGCTCAAGCCCTTCAAACAATTCATCTTTCCTGGCCATTCTCGGTCTGGGGGCTCGACATCCTGGGACCTTTCCCCCGCGCTATCAGGGGCTTTGAGTACTTGTATGTTGCGATCGACAAGTTCACAAAGTGGCCAGAGGTGGAAGCAGTGAGGAAGGTGATAGCATAGTCAGCCATCAAGTTCTTCAAGGGGCTAGTGTGCCGTTTTGGTGTGCCAAATAGAGTCATCACCGACGACGGCACGCAGTTCACAAGCCACACCTTCATGCAACACATCCAAGACCTCGGCATCAGGGTCTGTTTCGCTTCCGTGGCACACCCATGGAGCAATGGCCAGGCAGAGAGGGCAAATGCTGAAGTGTTGCGAGGCCTAAGGACAAAGACTTTTGACAGGCTGCACGATAGTGGAAAGCGCTAGATTGACGAGTTGTCGGCAGTTCTTTGGTCGATCAGTACGACGCCAAATCGAGCCACTGGACAGACACCCTTTGCCCTAGTATACGGGGTAGAAGCAGTTCTCCCCATAGAACTCATATACGGGTCACCTCGAGTGCTCGCTTACGACGAGCTTGAGCAAGAGCAATTGTGGCAAGATGACTCAACATTCCGTGAGGAAGATCGTCTTCGGGCGGCTGTGAGAGCAGCACGCTACCAGCAAGCCTTGCGCCGCTACCATAGCCTCAACGTTCATGCCCGAAGCCTTGAGGAAGGCGACCTTGTTCTTCGGCGCGTTCAGTCGGCCAAGAATTCCAACAAGTTGACGCCGAAGTGGGAAGGCCCTTATCGAGTAATACGAGTCACCAGGCCTGGCGCGGTCTGCTTGGAGACCAAAGATGTTGTGCCAGTGAGCAACTCCTGGAACATTGAACATCTTCGCAAGCTTTACCCATAAGGCGCGGTTGACGGGTCCCCCGACAACCCACTTTTTGTACAAGCCTTGCCGGCAAGGCATGTAACCCTCTGTACAAAGCCAGGCGCAGACCCTGAGCATAAATAAATGAAGCGTTGGCACCCTAAGTTTTAGCATGCATGCTAGGTTAAGTCTCTCCCTCGGTTAGGGTTGATAGTGCATAGCGGCGACTAACCCCTAGCCTAGAGGTCGAGTATTTGCAGAACCTTCTCCAAATACTTCATGGAAGATTTTAGAACACAAGGATAGTGTCCGGTTCTGCAAAACAAGTTCCACACCCCACCGTAGAAAGAATAATATTTCCATAAATCTAATCTGCTGACATGTTTTGGCAGCACAACATCACGTCATGGCCCGGTCCTTATCTGAACCATTTTTCTCAACCAGCGTTGTGCATATTGCGAGGCGGTTTTTCTGTCACGTCTTGTCAAAGCAGAGATCGTGTCCCCCTTATTACGGGATTCTCATCAATACGGACGTGGGTAACCCAACCGTGCCTGTTGGTATGACTCCTAGATCTTAGGCAAGTCCAAAACGACCATGAGGAGGACGCTTGATATTCACCCTCTTTATAAAGAGGACGAGGCCTTTTTCTTTTTTCCCTCTTGTGCTCAATCGATCCTTCCCCCGCCTCGAGTTCTAACACCCAAAGCTCGGGTCAGGCGCTTCGGACCTTCAACTATGTCTGGATCCAACCTTCAAGGTCAGTGGATGCCTTCCTCTGTCACAGAGGAGGACATCAAGAAGCTGAGAGAGGCCAGATATCTGACCACCGAAATTTCGCATAGGCTGCCTGCCCGAGAGCAGGTCATCCCTACTCCCGAACCCACCGAGAGTGTCGTGTTCATCTCCCACTTCCTCCGAGGACTAGGCCTTGCTCTGGATCCCTTTGTTAGGGGTCTTATGTTCTATTATGGGCTGGATTTCCATGATCTAGCCCCGGATTCCCTTCTTCACATCTCGTCATTTATTGTCGTATGTGAGGCCTTCCTCCACATTACCCCTCACTTCGGCCTGTGGCTCAAGACCTTCGATGTGAAGCCGAAGATGATCGAGGGGCGGCACGCAGAGTGCGGAGGTGCCTTAATAAGAAAAATCGTTGATTCTCCCTGGCCAGAGGGTTCCTTCTCGGAGGTGTCTAGTTTGTGGCAGCGGGAGTGGTTTTACATCACAGCTCCCCAAAGTGCCAAGTGGGTAGCAGCCCCTACCTTCCGCTCGGGCCCCCCACCGCAGCTGACATCATGGATCTGCAGGGGGCTGAGCTAGGGTCCAGCAAAGGATGTGCCAATATTACAGATCCTTATTCGAGAACTCTTTTAGAGAGATTTCGGCCTGGTTACGGTAATGCAAGTTATGCTAGTTCATCGAGTCCAGCCTTGCAAACGTCGGCCCCTTCGTATGTTGGAATTCAACCTGGAAGGACCGCAAGCTATTCAGCATTTCGTCGGCATGACGCTCGAAGAGATGTACAAATCGTTCTTCGAACCCCAAATAGAGTGTCCGAACACCACCGAGGATGTGGGTTTGAGCTGCAACCGCCCTGCTACCCAAGTAAGTAATCCCATGGCCGAACCCACTGTCCTTTTGTTTATCATGGCATCATTCTAAAGATTCGATCTTTGACCATGACTGGATAACAAAGGCGAAGATGATCAGGTGTTCGGCCCCCCTTCCTGAGGGCTTGGACAATCCGGTACTGGACAAGATGCTCGAGCCGGCGCCTTATCTAGTGCCCTCAAAGGAAGATGAAGGGGGGAATAAAGAGGGCAAAAGCGGGCCTCACTCGCTACTCATTCCAACCAAGGGAATGAGCGCCTCCGCGAGGGAGAATAACCAGGGGAAGAATCTGACATTCTCTCTCCCCGGGGAAGGAAGAGGACTACCTCTGAAGATCCGGAAACTAAGGTTTCCAAACGGGAGAAGAAATCTTCGCCACAGGGTCCTGCCTCGGAGGGTATTCTTGCCGCACAATGTCCGCGCGGGGATCAGCCCTCTACCAAGCTGTAAGTAATCAAAAAGTACTTAATAGTGAAAATACCCTACCTTACTTCCGAAGACAATAACTGATGCCTATAAATTGTAGTCCGGATCGTAGCTCTTCTCGACAGAGTTCGTCTTCAGGGGATCTTCTTCCGGAGATGATGGAGAGCACAATGCCTCCCCCTGACACCCCGCCTTATGAGGCGGGTGATACGTCTCCAACGTATCTATAATTTTTGATTGCTCCATGCTATATTATCTACTGTTTTGGACTATATTGGGCTTTATTTTCCACTTTTATATTATTTTTGGGACTAACCTATTAACCGGAGGCCCAGCCCAGAATTGTTGTTTTTTGCCTATTTCAGTGTTTCGGAGAAACAGAATATCAAACAGAGCCCAAACGGAATGAAACATTCGGAAACGTGATTTTCTCATCAGATAAGATCCAGGAGACTTGGACCCTCCGTCAAGAAAGCCACGAGGCAGTCACGAGGGTGGAGGGCGCCCCCCCTAGGGCGAACCCCCTGCCTCGTGGGCCCCTCGAAGCTCCACCGACGTACTTCTTCCTCCTATATATATCCACGTACCCCCAAACGATTGGGGACGGAGCCAAAAACCTAATTCCACCGCCGCAACTTTCTGTATCCACGAGATCCCATCTTGGGGCCTGTTCCGGAGCTCCGCTGGAGGGGGCATCGATCATGGAGGGCTTCTACATCATCATCCAAGCCCCTCCGATGAAGTGTGAGTAGTTTATTTCAGACCTACGGGTCCATAGTTAGTAGCTAGATGGCTTCTTCTCTCTTTTGGGATCTCAATACAATGTTCTCCCCCTCTCTTATGGAGATCTATTCGATGTAATCTTCTTTTTGTGGTGTGTTTGTTGAGACCGATGAATTGTGGGTTTATGATCAAGTCTATCTATGAATAATATTTGAATCTTCTCTGAATTCTTTTATGTATGATTAGTTATCTTTGCAAGTCTCTTCGAATTATCAGTTTGGTTTGGCCTACTAGATTGGTTTTTCATGCCATAGGAGAAGTGCTTAGCTTTGGGTTTGATCTTGTGGTGTCCTTTCCCAGTGATAGAAGGGGCAGCAAGGCACGTATTGTATCGTTGCCATCGAGGATAACAAGATGGGGTTTTTATCATATTGCATGAAACTATCCCTCTACATCATGTCATCTTGCTTAAGGCATTACTCTGTTTTTAACTTAATACTCTAGATGCATGCTGGATAGCGGTCGATGAGTGGAGTAATAGTAGTAGATGGAGAATCGTTTCGGTCTACTTGTCTCGGACGTGATGCCTATATACATGATCATACCTAGATATTCTCATAACTATGCTCAATTCTGTCAATTGCTCAACAGTAATTTGTTCACCCACCGTAGAATACTTATGCTTTTGAGAGAAGCCACTAGTGAAATGTATGGCCCCCGGGTCTCTTTCTCATCATATCAATCTCCATCACTTTATTACTGCTTTGCCTTTACTTTGCTTTTACGTTTTACTTTGCATCTCTATACCAAAAATACCAAAAAAATTATTTATCATCTCTATCAGATCTCACTTTCGTAAGTGACCGTGAAGGGATTGACAACCCCAAAGCGCGTTGGTTGCGTTGAGCTATTGTTTTTGTGTAGGTATGAGGGACTCGTGCGTAGCCTCCTACTGGATTGATACCTTGGTTCTCAAAAACTGAGGGAAATACTTACACTACTTTGCTGCATCATCCCTTCCTCTTCGGGGAAATCCAACGCATTGCTCAAGAGGTAGCAGCGGGCGACCCTGAAGTGTCGTCGCGGAGGGTATCTCCGGATCCGGCAAGGCCAGAGGATAACCCTTTGGCTACCTGGAATCCCCAGTATCCGGCTCCTAAGGAGAGCGACAGTAAGAGTCCGGAACCGTACGGTGTGCGGTCGGACGTACTGAAGGATCTTCTGGGGCAAGCAGCCGTCTCGGAAGCGTATCGTACGTTGATGGGTACGGTAATTGAAAGGATTTCATCCGCTAAAAACGGATTGCACGAAGCCTTTATGAGTCTGCTGAAAGGCTTTGAGGTACGTGAAATAGTGTATGTTTTTGATAGTACCGCACACGTTAGGTGTGCCCTATGTAGATAGTAGCCCCTGAGACTCTCGTTGTCGTCGAGAATGGTGGCAACCCGAGGATCATATTCCCAGGTAATAACCCGACTGCCTTTATGTGCAGGCGGCTGAGGCTCCGGTGGCTAGCCGAACTGATGGGTTTACCGAGCTAAAGCGGCAACTTGATGCAGCCGATGCCGATATCGTGCTTGTCAACCAGCGGCTTGATGAGGCACAGGGTAAGTGATTTCTCTGGTGATCGTCACATAATAAGAGGAGCATGCTGCCATTATCTTTGATATGTTGTGACTGCAGATGGAGCTGCCACCGTGGAGACCCTTCGGGCAGAGCTTGCCCGAGCCAAGGAACAAGCAAGGAGTAGCAATGCGGCCGCTCTAAAGGCGGCCGAAGAGTTGAGGGCCGAACAGGCCGCGCATGGCGAGAGTAAGGGAAGAATGGTGAAAATGGCTGTAGAGTTAAAAGATGCTGTTGACCGTTACCAGCTTCTTGAAGAAGAAAACCGAGCGAGGGCGACGGGCCTGGAGAAGGCCCTGGTAGCTGCCAAGGAAGCCTGCTCCAAAATTAGAGCGACGAAGGAGGAGCTGCATCAAGCTACAGATATCGTGTCGGGGAATCCCTTCTTGTTGCGGACTAAATTCAGAGATCCGAAGTATGCTCCTCTTGACCGACTATGGAGTTCTGCGGACGCCTACATGGATTTGGCTGCAAGTGCTGCTGATGCGGCCGAGTACTTCAAGGATCAGAAAGATCACGAAGTGGAAAAGCTGTTCTGGTCACAGTTTCATGCTCCAGTCCGTCCGCTGCTGTTGAATGAGCGAATGGCCGAGTGGGCCGAGCTCCATAGGTTGTCCGGACTTGCCATGAGGCCCGTTGTGGATCATCTGTGGCCGGGAGGGCCAAGGTCGAATAGCTACTCTAGTTTAGTGCAACAATTCCTTGGTGCTGTGCCACGCATCCATGCTATAAAGAGATCGGCGTGCATAGAGGGTGCGCGGATGGCCTTTGCCCGTGTCAAGACATACTAGGCAGAGATGGAGGCCACCACTGTTGCCACGCAGGGTTCGGCCGTAGGCCGAGTGGCTACCGAGCACTACTTTGAAGAAGTTCTTGAAGGCGCTCATTCGATAGAGGCTCGATGCTTGAAGAATATTATGTTCTAGTAGCATGTACTCCCCTTGTAAAAACAAAGTTCTATTGAGTTATCAAGGCTCTGTTTATACTTTTGCCTGAAAGTATTATGATGCCTCCTGCGCGGCCGTTTATGTATATATGTATATAACCTGAAAGTTTGCAGTCGTCGGCTTCCGCCCCCATGCATATAATGTGGGGGTGTTCACAGAAAACGCGAATCCACACTTGATCCAACGTCTTGGTCCATTAAGGAGGTGGTAGTGCAGCGAACGAGGCAATCGGACTATATTGCTTTAACACTTTCACTTAGCCATAGGAGTTTGACGGTGGGGCTACTATATAGCCCCTGGTACTTCTGCGCTCGTCCGAATACGGGGCGCGTAAGTACATGACTAGGAAACGGCCCTTCGTTAATGCGGAGGAATCCCGAAGATTCCGCTGAGTCATCGAGTGGTTGACCAGTCTCTCGCTATATCATGATAGTCAGTTTTTGGCTTTCTCTACTGAGGTGCTCATCCGGATGAACCAGGGCACAATCGTAGTAGTTCTCCCAGTGCTACCTTAGCCGATATAACGGAACGTAAGGTACCAACACGTGGGAGCCAGGCAAACCCAACATTTGACCAAAGACATGATTCGGAGCTGATGCATATAGGGCCAAACTCGCGACGCCGAACACTCCCTAAGGTGTTCGGTCTTTATAACATATACCGGGCTAAACAATGCCCTTAATAATAAACCCCATGTGTCCAGGTACGTGCAATATCCTTACGTGGCCACATGCTAATAACATCGGCATCCTTCTCGGTTGTGTGGAGTATCCGGAGGATGTGAGCAACAAGAGACAGTAAAAAAGGTTTACACAGGGTCTTAATCTAAAAAGAAACCTTTGGGCGGGTCCCTGCTGCATGTCTGCGCCTGTGTCTCCGTTGTGCCGTGTCCTGGACGGGTGTAGCACGATTGTCATCTGTAAACGGAAGGAACTTAGGTGAAAGTTGTCGTGCCAAAAAAAAGAATTGGTTATTATTAATGAACTATCAAAATTCAAGAGAAGTCAAGTTGAGCTGGGCTGGCCCTGATTACACGCAGGAAGCCCCTGGTATCGTCTATGAGGGTTTGATCATCAAACCAATCTCATGTACGTGTGGTGGAGCGCCGAACTCGTCTAACCGTGTCCGTGGTCTAGACGACCTGTCATTTTTCTTGGTTGGTGAGGCCGTCTAGTTCGCGGCTGTTAAAGCTGCCGCATCCTCTTCCGCATGTAAAAAACTTTCGGTATTTCCGCTAACTATGATGATGCCACATGGACCGGGCATCTTAAGCTTGAGAAAAACATAATGCGGTATTGCATTAAAACGAGCAAAAGTCGTTCTTCCGAGTAGTGCTTGATAACCGCTTCGGAATGGAGCGACGTGGAAAGTTAACCTTTCGCTTTGGAAGTTATCGGGGGAACCGAATACAACCTCTAGTAGTAGAGAGCCCGTACAACGGGCCTCTTGGCCTGGTATTACTCCCTTGAAGGTAGTATTACTGTGGCTTATTTGTGTCGGGTCTATCCCCATTTTGCGGACTGTGTCCTGATATATCAGATTTAGATCACTGCCGTCGTCCATGAGGACTCGTGTGAAATGGTACCCGTTTATTATTGGGTCTAACACCAAGGCCACCAGTCCTTCGTGTCGGATACTTGTCATGTGATCCCTACGATCAAAAGTGATCGAGCAGGCCAACCAGGGGTTGAACCTAGGGGTGATGGGCTCTATGGCGTGTGTGTCTCGGAGTGCATGCTTGCTTCTCCTCTTCGTCACATGGATCACGTTTACCGTTTTAACCTCGGGTGGGAGCTTTTTCTGTCCTCCGGTGCTTTGCTGGCGAGGTTCATCCTCGTCTTCGCTTGGTGTCTCTTCCCCTTTGTGTTCGGTGTTTAGCTTACCGGTCTGCTTGAAGACCCAACATTCTCTATGGGTGTGATTTGCAGGTTTGTCGGGGGTGCCGTGAACCTGACAGAGCTTGTCAAGAATCTTGTTTACGCCAGATGGTCCTTCTCTACTACCTTTGAAAGGCTTTTTCCGCTGACCTGGTCGAGAGCCCCTGAATCCGGCGTTTACCACCGTATTATCTGGGCTACCTTCTTTATTTCGACGCTTGTTTTTGTTGCATTGTGGTTTTCCATTGCCATCACTGACTTCGGATGTGCTTGGGTCGCTGGTGCTGCTACGGACCAACCAGCTGTCTTCGCACGTGCAAAAGCGGGTCATGAGGCTTGTTAGGGATGCCATTGTTCTCGGTTTTTCTTGGCCGAGGTGTCTGGCGAGCCATTCGTCTCGGACATTGTGTTTAAAAGCTGCTAAGGCTTCGGCGTCCGAACAGTCGACGATTTGGTTCTTCTTGGTGAGGAACCTGTTCCAAAGCTTTCGGGCGGACTCTCCGGACTGTTGGATTATATGACTTAAATCATCTGCATCCGGAGGTTGGACATAAGTCCCTTGAAAATTAGCCCGAAAAGCATCCTCGAGCTCCTCCCAACTTCCAATTGAGTTTTCGGGGAGGCTTTTCAGCCAGTGCCGAGCTAGCCCTTTAAGCTTGAGGGGCAAGTATTTGATGGCATGGAGATCGTCTCCGCGAGCCATATGAATATGGAGGATAAAGTCCTCGATCCAGACTCCAGGGTCTGTGGTCCCGTCGTACGCCTCTATGTTCACTGGCTTGAATCCCTTTGGGAATTCATGATCCAGCACCTCATCGGTGAAACATAGAGGGTGTGCGGCACCCCTGTATTGGGATATGCCATGGTGTTCGGACGGTTGTAGTATTCGGTTTTGATTTTGTGCCAGAGCGCGCTTCCTAGATCCGTAGATGGATCTGGTCACACCGTATTTTTGGCGCAAGTTCTCACGTAGATCGTGTGTTGACTTATGTGCGACTTTGTTGGCCGCTCTATCACGGTCACAAGGTGGTGGATCTGGCCGGTTGGCCATGTCATTTTTTGGCTGCGTGGGCTCTAAGGCCTCATCGTCGAATTCAGGTAATAGCTTGCGCTTTGGATAGCTATTTGTGTGGTAACTTCCACCATACTTTGTTTCGTTGTCGAGCACTTTGTTCCACCTGCTGCTGAGCGTATCTTGTGTGGCCTTAAGCCTTTGCTTCTGCTTCTTCAGGCTCCTCGCCGTGGCAATAAGCCTTCTGCGGAGGTTCTCTTGCTCCAAGTGCATTTCTGGGATGATATGTGCCTCTTCATCTGGACTATTTTCCTCCCGAGATGGGGTTTGATGAGGTTTATGCTTGGCGTCGTCGTGTTCGGACGCTCGGATCCGTACTATGTTCGCCGTTTGCAGCTTCATTGTGCTCTGCCGCCGGGGCAATGTGGTCGTCGTTTCCTCTGGAGTCGACTAGAGTGTTATTTTCTCTTGCGTTGTTATCGCTGTTTTTGCTATGGCGGGACTTAGAGCGGCGCCGCTGACGTCGGCGCTTGGGTTGCTTCTTGGAGGGGCCGTCCTCCCCAGTCTCTTCGCCATTGCTTTTCTTTGGGTGTATCCACCATGTATATGTCATGTGATGAGGTGGCGGTCCAGCGCCCTGTGGGCGGTGGTTCCTGCTCGTCTCCTACATCGTCGTCCATATCGTCGATGTCTTCGGAGTCGAAGTCGAGCATGTCGGTTAAATCGTCGACAGTGGCTACTAAGTGGGTGGTGGGTGGACAGCGAATTTCTTCGTCGTCCGCATCTCATTCTAGCCGGACATAGTTCAGCCAAGGTTCTCCTGACAGGGAGAGAGACCTTAATGAATTTAGCACATCGCCGAAAGGCGAGTGCTGAAAGATATCCACGGAGGTGAACTCCATGATCGGCGCCCAGTCGGATTCGACGGGCACGAATGTAACCGACTTGGAGTCCTTGGCCGGAGATGAATCCAGTGGTTCGGAGACATGGCTCTCATAAGGGGTGAAGTCAGTATCCGGCTCTATCGCCACTGAGAGTGCAGCCTCCATGGCGGGGTCTATCCCTCCGCTCTCGGATGGCGCGATTTGCTCTGGATTGACGGCCGGAGTAGTTATAGATGCGATCTCCCGAATATTGTCCAACGGCAGAGTTACGTCATGTTTGTCGTGACTGTGCGGCGCACTTGACGTGGGCTCGAGCCCGTCGAAGATCAAGTCTCCGTGGATGTCGACAGTGTAGTTTAAGTTTCCGTACCTGACCTGATGGCCAGGGACATAGCTCTCGATCTGCTCCAGATGGCCAAGCGAATTGGCCCACAGTGCGAAGCCGCCGAATACGAAGATCTGTCCGGGGAGGAAAACCTCACCCTGGAACGCATCGTTACCGATGATCGAAGGGGCCATCGAGCCTTATGGTGACGGCACAGTGGAACTCTCAGTGAAAGCACCAATGTCGGTGTCAAAACCGACGGATCTCGGGTAGGGGGTCCCGAACTATGCGTCTAAGGCGGATGGTAATAGGAGGCAAGGGACACGATGTTTACCCAGGTTCGGGCCCTCTTGATGGAGGTAATACCCTACGTCCTGCTTGATTGTTCTTGATGATATGAGTATTACAAGAGTTGATCTACCACGAGATCGTAGCGGCTAAACCCTAGAAGCTAGCCTATGGTATGATTGTATATATTCCTACGGACTAAACCCTCCGGTTTATATAGACATCGGAGGGGGCTAGGGTTACACAAGGTCGGTTACAATGGAGGAGATATACACATCCGTATTGCCTAGCTTGCCTTCCACGCCAAGGAGAGTCCCATTCAGACACGAGACGAAGTCTTCAATCTTGTATCTTCATAGTCCAACAGTCTGGCCAAAGGATATAGTCCGGCTGTCCGGAGACCCCCTAATCCAGGACTCCCTCAGCCAGACTGATGGGCTGTGAAGATACGAAGACCGAAGACCGTACCCATGTCCGGATAGAACTCTCCTTGGCGTGGAAGGCAAGCTTGGCGACGAAATATGTAGATCCCTCCTTTGTAACCGACCTTGTGTAACCCTAGATCCTCCTAGTGTCTATATAAACCGGAGGACTTAGTCCGGATAGGATATATTCATTATCATAGCCATACAAGCTAGACCTCTAGGGTTTAGCCATTACGATCTGAAGGTAGATCAACTCTTGTAATACTCATATTCATCAATATCAATCAAGCATGACGTAGGGTATTAGCTCCATAGAGAGGGCCCGAACCTGGGTAAACCTTGTGTCCCTTGTCTCCTGTTACCAACAACCCTAGACGCACAGTTCGGGACCCCCTACCCAAGATCCGCCGGCTTTGACACCGACATTGGTGCTTTCATTGAGAGTTCCTCTGTGCTATCGCTAAAAGGTTTGATGGCCCCTTCAATCGTCAATAATGACGCCGTCCAAAGAGAAACTTTCCTCCCTGGACAGATCTTCGTGTTCGGCGGCTTTGCACTGCGGGCCAACTCGTTTGGCCGTCTGGAGCAGATCGAAAGCTACACCTCTGGCCATCAGGTCAAATTTGGGAGCTTGAACTACGTTGCGGACATCCGTGGAGACTTGATCTTCGCCAGATTTGAGACTGCGATAGCCGCTCCCGGTCACCCAATGATCATGACCTAAATCTGCCATCTGGCCGCATCCAGGAGATCGCTCCTATAACCGCTCTGGCCTTAGAGCCGGAGCGGACTGCGCCATCCGAGGATGGGCGGATCAACCCCACCACGGAGGCCACAGATTCCACGGCGTTGGAGCCGCACATAGACTTAACCTCTCACGACATCTTTGTCACCGGAACTCCGGAGTCGTCTCCGCCCGTAAGTTCCGAACCACGTGAGCCCGCTGACGCCGAGCTTGATCGTTTATCGATCTTCGAATTCAGCGCCGCAGACATCTTCCAGCACTCGCCCTTGGGTGATGTGCTAAACTCATTAAAAAATACTGTCCTTGGCCGAGGACTCACAGCCGAACTATATCTGGCTCGAACTAGGGGCTGACGGTGGAGAATTTTGCTTCCCACCCGCCACCCACTTCATAGCCACGGTCGGAGATTTGACTGACGAACTTGATTACGACTCCGAGGACATCGACGGTATGGACGACGATGCCGGAGAAGAAGAGGCCTAGAACCCGCCGTTCACCGGACGCTGGACGGCCACTTCCTCGTACGATGTATACATGGTGGATGCACCAAAAGAAAACAGCAGCGATGACAAGGAAGATCCAGCTGAGGATAAACCTTCTGAAATACAATCCAAACGCCGGCGTCTATGGCGCCGCTCTAAGTCACGCCGTAGTAAAGACAGCAACACCGACACAGGAGAAGATAACACTCCAGAAGGTGCCGAAGACAACAAAGACCCCGTCGATACAGCTAATGAACAAGATGAACGGGAAGGCCGGAAGGTTAGCCCCGGTAAACAGGCCACGCACGAAGATTTGGAGGAAGATAATTGCCTTCCGCTCTCCGAGGACGAGGTGAGCCTCGGCACCAAGGATTTCGTCATGCCTGAGGAACCTCTTGAGCAGGAGCACTTCAAGCACCAGCTAATAGCCACCGCAAGGAGCCCGAAAAAGAAGCAGTAGTAGCTTCAAGCTAACCAACATCTGCTCAATGATAAATGGACTGATGTCCTAGCAGCCGAAGAATACGGCCTCAAGCGCCCAACCAAAAGCTACCCAAAGCACAAATTGATACCTTAGTTTGACGAGGAGGCGCCGGAGTACATACCACCATCATACAATGCGGCTGACCGACCACCACGTGGTCGGGACAAAACGGCAACTCATGACGAACACCAGCCCGCCCCGCCTCATCGCACAGGTAGAGGTAAATTAGCCCACGGCCATACATATGACCTCCGGCAGAACCTGAACAATAAAGCAGGACATACCAGATCAATCTACGAATCGCGAGGATGCGCCTCGACACGCGATGATGGCCACCTATTCAGACGTGACAAACCTAGTCATGCGTGGGCTGAAAACCGCAGACGGACTCCATCAGAGCTATGTCGCGATAAGGCCCGATATAGAGGCGCCGCACACCCCCATTGCTTCACTGATGAGGTCTTGGATCATGAATTCCCAGAAGGGTTCAAACCCGTGAATATCGAATCATACGACGGAACAACGGACCCCATGGTGTGGATCGAAGACTTCATTCTCCACATTCATATGGCTCACGACAATGACCTCCACGCCATCAAATACCTCCCTTTAAAACTCAAGGGGCCAGTTCGGCACTGGCTAAATAGTGTGCCTGAAAATTCTATTGGCAGCTGGGAGGACTTGGAAGAGGCTTTCCTCGATAACTTCCAAGGTACATATGTTCGACCTCCGGACGCTGATGACCTAAGCCATATAGTGCAACAGTCCGGCAAGTCCGCCAGGAAATTCTGGGCTAGGTTCTTAACTAAAAAGAATCAAATCGTCGATTGTCCGGATGCCGTAGCAGCCTTCAAGCACATCATCCGTGACGAATGGCTCGCCCGCCACCTCGGCCAAGAAAGGCCAAAATCCATGGCGGCCCTCACGGCACTCATGACCCGCTTCTGTGCGGGCGAGGACAGTTGGTTGGCCCGTAGAAAAAATAATGCAAGCGACGTCGGCACCCCTGAAGTTAAAAGTAATAAAGACAAGTCTCGACGCAACAGATACAAGCGTCGAAACAACAGTGACAACACCGAGGATACGGCGGTCAATGCCGGATTCAGTGGCTCTAAGTCCGGTCAGCGGAAGAAGCCGTTCCAAAAGAACAATTCGGGCCCATCCAGCTTGGACCGCATACTTGATCATCCGTGCCAGATTCATGGCACCCCGGACAAACCACCTAATCACACCAATAGAGATTGCTGGGTTTTTAAACAGGCCAACCAATTAAATTCCGAGAATAGGGAAAAGGGATCGCAAAGCAATGACGATGATGAAGAGCCACGACAACCGAACACAGGGGGACAGAAGAAGTTTCCCCCTCGGGTCAAAACAGTGAACATGATATATGCTACCCACATCCCCAAGAGGGAGCGCAAGCGTGCGCTCAGGGACGTCTATGCTATAGAGCCAGTCGCCCCAAAATTCAATCCATGATCGTCATGCCCGATCACCTTTGATCGCTGGGATCATTCGACCAGTATCCGTCGCGGTGGCTCAGCCGCACTGGTCCTAGACCCAATAATTGATGGGTTCCACCAGACTCGCGTCCTTATGGACGGAGGTAGCAGCCTCAATCTACTCTATCAGGATACAACGCGAAAAATGGGCATTAACCCATCTCAGATCAAGCCCACCAGGACTACCTTCAAAGGAGTCATACCAGGTGTAGAGGCCTGCTGTACGGGCTCAATCACACTAGAGGTTATGTTTGGATCTCCGGACAACTTCTGAAGCGAGGAGTTAATCTTCGATATCGTCCCCTTCCACAGCGGCTATCACGCACTGCTCGGACGAACTTCGTTCGCTCGATTCAACGCAGTACCACACTATGCTTATCTCAAGTTCAAGATGCCCGGTCCATGTAGCGTCATAACAGTCAACAGAAATACGGAACACTTCCTCCGTAAAGAAGAGCACACGGCTGCCTTAGTAGCAGAAGTACAGAGCGGCCTTCTCAAGCAAAACCTTAATTCGGCTGCCGAGCCCACGGACACCGTTAAGAGGGTCCAAACTACTCTACAGCGGGAGAGCTCGGCTCGTCAGGAGCTCGACTAGCAATCCGGCCTCCGTCGCAGTTCCGATCAAGTGGTGGCATTCGTGCCGCGCGTACATAACTACACACTCAAAATCCCATGGGCATCGACGGAGGCATAGCTAACTTGTGGTCCGTAGTATGGCTCAACCGACATCGGATACACACATACATTCACTTTTAGTTGTTTCCTTTTCAGGTCTCAATCCCACAGGCACTATCTGGTGATCTGCTCATCGGTCCTCCTGAAGGATAAACACACCAAGACAACAAGAAACGCAAACATATGGGGACTTTTTAGGTGATTCCGTTAACGATAACTCTACCTGTTTTTTCAGGACCCACATGCAGCTCTCCCTTGGTTTCCGCATGTCAAATAGCATGTTGCTTATCGCACTACCTGTATCAATGCACCTTGATGTACTAATTAAATTACAATGAGAACAGTTTGCGGCTGGAGCTGTAGGACTCCAGCTTTTTTACCTTCATACATTTTCTGTTTTTTTTCTTTTTTTCAGCTCCCCCATGGATAATCCTATCAGGTAGCACTTGTACACTTTGGTACGCTTCATGTTTGCCAGGGGCTTCATAGCACCCCACATTACGGCAACAAAAGTCCGAACACTTTTTATAAGTATAGTTCGGCACCCTGAATTTAGCATTATATGCATTGGCTCCGAATCATGTCTTTGGTCAATAGTTGGGTTGCCCGGCTCCTGTGCTTGCTACCTTACGTTCCGCTATATCAGCTAAGGTAGTAAATGGAGAACTACTGCAATTGTGCCTTGGTTTATCCAAAGGAGCACCTCAGTAGAGAAAGCCGAAAACTGACTGCCATGATGCGGCGAGAGCCGGTCAGCTTTTCGGAGATTGCAAATCGTTGGAGATTTCCTCCGCATTATGCTAAGGATTGGTACTTCCCGATCAGACGCGTATAGCACTCTAGTGCGGATACTAGGGGCTGCGCCCATGTTTTTATTGTTGCACTCCTATGGCTAAGTGTGGGCGTTGTTACAGCCGCATAGTCTGGTTGCATGGTTTGTTGCGCTAAACAACTCCTTCAAGGACCATCTAATTGGATCAAGATTGTTTATATTCCATCTCGAACACCCCCGTACTACCTATGTGGGGGCAGAAGCCGACGACTGGTTAACCCTCAGATTTCATACAATACGGCCGCACAGGAAGTAAAAATTTAAAAACATCACAAGCATTATATGGCATAAACACTTTGTTTTACAAGGTAGAGGGAGCTTGAGTACATTCATTCAAAGATAATGTATTTTGCACAATGATCCACAACGATGCGGGATCCCTCTAGGACACCATCAAAATATAACTCGGGTCGGCGGTGCTCCTTGCCCTCAGGTGGCCCCTCGGTCATTAGCTTCTTGGCATCCATCTTCGCCCAATGCATCTTGAGGCGGGTAATGGCCATCCGTGCACCTTCGATACAGACCGACCGCTTTATCACCTCAAGACGTGAGCAGGCATCAATAAGCCGCTTCACAAGTCCGAAGTAGCTGCTGGGTATCGGCGCGGCAGGCCATAATCGGACTATCAGCTCCTTCATGGCTAGCTCGGCCGCCTTGTGCAGCTCGACCAGGTGTTTCAGCTGGTCGCTGAAGGACAACAGATGTTCTGGTCCAAAATATTGAGACCAGAACATCTTCTCCGTAGAACTCCCTGCTTCGGCTCGATAGAACTCGGCAACATCTAATATGCTGCGCGGCAAATCCGTAAACGCCCCTGGAGAGCTCCAAATTCGGGTAAGTAAAAGGAATGCTTCCTTCACAGATTTGCTTTGCATAATGAAAGCCTTACCCGCCGCGATCTTCTTGGCCGCTTGGATTTCCTGAAGGGCACTCTGAGCCTCGGCTCGACCCTCTTGTGCGCTTTGGCGGGCATTCACAAGTTAGGACGCTTGCGTCTTAGAATCACGCTCCAAGGACTCGTACTTTTTGACAGCATCCTGGAGCTCTTGCTGGACCTCGCCGACCCGGGCCTCGTGCTTCTCGCGCACAGCATGCTCCTTGGCCGCTTTGTCCTCGGCCTCAGCTAATGCCTTCTTGAGGGCCGCCACCTTGGTCGTGGCCCCTAATAAAACTCATGACACTTTAGTCGGCACGAAACTTTCATCCTTCCCAATTCATGGACAGGTCACTTCGTACCTTGGCTGTCCTCCAGTTGCTTCTTCATGAGGTCGAGCTCCTCTTCGACCCGCTCCAGGCCGTGCTTTAGATTGGAGACCTCCGTAGTATGAGCGGCAGCAGCCAGCAGCGACGCCTGCTTATTCGCATAGACATCTTATGTTAGACTCCTACGAAAATTGTTTTGATCCTCTGTTCGGCTTTTTCTTTCCGAACACCGAACAGAGTATCAGGGGCTACTGTCTACATTGTGATATTCTTTTTACAATTTCTATTACCTCAAAGCCTGTTAAAAGGCTAGCGCAGGCTTCGGTCAGTCCACTTTTGGTAGACTAAACCTTTTCGATCACCGTACCCATAAGGGCACGGTGTTTATCTACAATGGAAGCACCTCGCAGCGCTTCCAGTAGTTTATCCGGTGCCTCTGGTTGGACAGAGATCACTGGCGGAACAGGCACACCTCCTCCTTTTGGGGAAAGCCATTCGCTGGACTCCGGAGCCGTGCAGGTCTCAGGGATAGTATCCGGCTGAGGGCCGAATGGGACTCGGCCCCCATCATCAGTCCCCATGGGGGCTTTTTCCCCCATGTGTCCGGCGGCCGAAGAGTCATCCTTGGACGCCACCCTAACGATCTCCGGAACCTCCCCCTGGTCGGGGAAGGTCCTTTGGGACACCACCTCATCATCACCCTTGGCTGAGGGAGAGTGAGAGGGTGGCGGTGACACGCTGGCCATCTCCTTTGAATCTAGCGAATCTCCTGTTGACGATCGCGGGGAGCTGTCGAGGGCCGGACTGCAATAGCACAATTTAAACATATTAATATTGCAAAGTGGGGAAGGCCGGGCATTGGGATATGCATAAGGTTCGTGGTACTTACGAGGCGGCCCCAGGCTTGGTCCGGGGCATTCGCTCCGGACTGCTATCGACATCCCATGCGGAGTTATCTGCAAGGGAGCCCTTCTCCCTCTTGGGCACCTTCGTCTCCAGATTTGTGGAGGCCCCCCTCTTTTTCCTTCCCTCCTCAGGAGGGTAGTTGCTTTCTTCCTCCTCCTCGTCGTTGATGTCTACTACACAACCTTCTTCTTGTAGACGTTGTTGGGCCTCCAAGTGCAGAGGTTTGTAGGACAGTAGCAAATTTCCCTCAAGTGGATGACCTAAGGTTTATCAATCCGTAGGAGGCGTAGGATGAAGATGGCCTCTCTCAAGCAACCCCGCAACCAAATAACAAAGAGTCTCTTGTGTCCCCAACACACCCAATACAATGGTAAATTGTATAGGTGCACTAGTTCGGCGAAGAGATGGTGATACAAGTGCAATATGGATAGTAGATATAGGTTTTTGTAATCTAAAAATATAAAAACAGCAAGGTAACTAATGATAAAAGTGAGCACAAACGGTATTGCTATGCGTTGAAACAAGGCCTAGGGTTCATACTTTCACTAGTGCAAGTTCTCTCAACAATAATAACATAATTGGATCATATAACTATCCCTCAACATGCAACAAGCAAGGCGAGAGACAAATATACCTCCGAAAATAGGACCCTTTTATGGTTTAAGCTCAAACGCTTAGCAGCCATAGCCCCTAAACTGAAAGTTCTATCACGAAGTAAAGCATGGCGCAAAATGGCAAGGTCAGGAGCACTAAGGCCTCCACTCTCCCCACGACCAATTAAACATCTCCGAGCAAATAATGAGTAGTAGCACAAAATTGGAAAATGTAAACTAGCCACTCTCGCTTCCGACACCCTTCTCCTTTCCCCTATGGTGACTTCATTAATAAAATCTTCCGCATCACTAGGACGTGGTTCCTCGACGCTACCCTCATAAGGCAATTTACAAACCTCACAAATGTCATAGAGCGTCCACTACAAAAAAATACACTTCCGTGATGATACGTGTTTGTCATAGTAGGTCACGTTTTCTGTCATGCATGTACACCCATGATGATTTTATGACAGAATCAAGATAGTCATACCTGTGCTATCGTAGAAGTGTTCCATGACATTACCAAAATTATCATCAAGGAAGTATCCACTTCCATGATGATAAATCGCGTGTCATAGAAGTGCTTTCGTCAAGGGTGACCAACACGTGGCATCCACCGTAACGGGTCTCCATTTAGCTACCGGGTTCCGGTTTGGATCCGATAACCCGTTAATAGCCTGGACCAATGGGCATTGTCCACGTGTAAAATCATCATTGGCTGGAGGAAACACGTGTCTTCTCCTCGGTGGGCCAGATGTCATCCGTCCATTGGAGGAGACATGCCTATGATACGTCGGCACGTGGCAGGGCCCAACACAGGCCCATATAGGTTAAAAAGGCCGGCCCAATCAAAGGCCCGTAGTACTTACACTACTGCAGGTTGCTGCAAACGCGACACTACGATCAGAGACCCTTCGACGAAACTGTGTGCGATGCCATAATCGCAAACGGTGGTGTAAAAAAATCATCAAAAAAGGTGCAAAACGTGTGCGATGTAGGGAGTACAGTTCAGCTCAATTAACTGTTTGCAATGAGGAGGAACAAAAGAAACAGGCAGCCGGATGAAGGAGTGTGCGATGTACAACATACGGTTCACTCGGATGAACTGTTTGTGATTAGGCAACACAAAAGAATGGTCAGCCAAATCAAAGGTGTGTGCGATATACGACATGCGGTTCGCTCGGATGAACTATTTGCATTGAGACATGAGAACAGAAACGGTTCAAATGAACAAGATGTGTGTGATACGAGGCAAGCAGGTCTGTAATTGGAAACATGTGCGAAGACCGATAACAACACAGACGATTACTACTAACAAGCCATGTGTGTTGTGAGCAAACGATTGCTGGTATACAATTGTAAGTGATTGATGAAAACATCACCGACGGGTTCCATTGTTTAGTCCGTGTGCGATGTGATTTTCTTTGTCCGCACAACATCTACTCTCTGTCTACAGAGCATCAACATATATACTTAAAAAGACAGCATTGCATAACCAAATTAAGCATACAATTACACAAGTGACTACACACATAACATTTCCACACACCAAAGTAAGCAATTACATGCATACTAAAGTAGGAGAAACAAGGATGTAATGATCTACTTATTGTTGCGACGACACTTGCCATTGCTCTGCTTCCGGCTGGATCCCTGGCCATTTTGGGGAAGGAGGCACTTCCTCATGTCAACGATCCGCCTGTACATGTCGTAGCTCATGTACGCCTCCTTGGCCGCGTACACGACTTGAGCTTTGTCGAGTTTCTCCATCTAGGCCGATTGTCAGGCACGGTTGTCCTTGTTGCACGAATCCTTCATGTCTCTGTAGTAGGGGTCGATGATGGCCTTGGCGAGGCAAACTAGTGAGTCCTTCTCATGCTCCTTGCTGCCCCAGATCTTGTATTGGCCCTAGATGTCGACAAGATTCTGGCAGGCGATGCCTGAATTCTCGAGCGCCTTTACATCATTGGTGATGTCCACCATAGCGAACATGTAGTGGGTGCTGTTGACAAACCTGGCGAAATGCTCGCAAGGCCTTGTGGCCAGGCAGTAGTGGTAGACGAGGACGTGGTGGCGCATGCACATCTGAGCGACGACGACCTTGGGATAAGACCCGGCATGAGCGCGAGTGTACTCGAGTTCGAACCCGACCACCTTGTACTTCTCCTCGGCAAGCAACAACTCCATGATGTGGATGGAGTGCTCCACCCAGACCGGGTTGTTGGTGTACACCACCGATAGGTCCATGAGCCTTCTGTGGGTGTCCACCATGGCACGCATGGTGAACTACTGCTCGTCGGCGGCAACCGCTCGGAGCGCCATTGGAGCCGCGCAGGATACCCTCTAAGAATTTCTTGTGGTGGGTGTGCTTCTTGCAATGGTGGGGTGTGATCGAAAGGTTGAGGAGACACAAGGGTTAAATGGCCGCTGTAATAAATGGAGGCTGACTGGCCTATAATCGTCACGTCTTGTCACGACGTTCATAGCGGAGGATTCCAGTGCACGCTTGACAATGCCGCACTGCACATGTGGGCTCGAAGAGGCGCCAAATGTATCATCGGTGACCTGTTCCCACGCAACTGCGCTGTTGACTGTGCAAGCTTCCCACCCGGCTAGTTTGGCCACGCGTTGGCTAGAAGAGGGACAAATCGTGGGCGTTTATTGGCAAAAAGCTTTGTAAAAACGAAGTGTGTGGAATGACTTTGATCATAAGTTTACCCGTGGGTGATGAGGTCAAAGTTATATAGAGGGGTGATGATGGACACTCGAGTGCGATAATTAAGTCTGCACTCTACAGTGCACATGGTGGAAGAAACCAACTGTGTGCAATAATGTCGAAGATCGCAGACGAGTTAGCTATACAGATCGTGTGCTGTGAGATCGACAAGGTAAACTGATTCGAGAATGGTTAATAAAATCTAATACCATTGCATATTAAGGTCAAAATACTGCTAGCAATACAGGAGTCTCATACGATGCCATTTCAACGATTGTACCACAAAAACTCGAAATGTTACAAGGTTCAAATTCGAGAGTTATATGGCTCAAATTCGAAGATTACAAGGTTCAAACTAATATTAGAAATGAAATTCAGCTCATCAGATGCAAACTCTCGCGCTGATCCACTGAACATGGATATCAGAGAGGTTCAAACTAATATCACTGCTCTAAGTCTGGTTTTGAAACCTCACAATTTTTGCAAAGGGGTCAGCCACTGAGAGGTCATGTATGGGGTTGACACGATGACTTTCGATTACTCTGTCATCTGAAGTTCCAAAATGAAATTCAGCATTTTTGGAGCCTACTCCATTCTGCCGCAGGCGCAGGCGCTGATCAACAAACCATTCATGTTGCGAAATAAATCTAGGGCAAACCTCATTTCCTTCAGCACCTTGCTCTGAGAACAAAGAACCTGACGAATATAATCTCCGGTAAGGTCCCTCGGTAGGAGTTCAAAGTAATTTCTGAGAGATGCAGATCTAGGCATTTGACTTGAATGTTATATTGTATCACATTATCCACCACTGGGCCTAATCTTATCTACAAAAGAAGAAAACGTGTTAGTGCCTACATGCAGTTTTGAACATTACTACAGGCCTATTTGGTTTACAGGATTTGTAAAATGCACTAACATGCCATCTTCGATCTGACATGATTAACATGAGCATTTGATTACATTCTATAAAAATGTAGCCTTCTTCACAAGAGGTTGGAGTGGGTGAAAATTTCCCTAAGAAAACTAGTACAGATGAATCCAAAGGAGAAATGCTTATTGATTGTAACCATATGGATCAAGCAACCAATATGGGGGGACATGTATGTATTGAAATCCTCCAAAAGAACCTTCAGAAATCATAGTACATTGTCATTGTAAACTCGGAAAAAGGTGTCACAAATTGAACTCCCTTATGGTTAACATTTAACAAGAAAGGAACATCACCTTGGTATATAGCTTCTCCAGGCACGGAAAGCATCTCAGGAAACTGACAACTTGCTCCAGGTTGGGGCCAATAGATTCTAGTGCCAAGACCTTCATTGTGCGCAGTTTTGGGGTCAAGCTTGTCGAAATCATTTTCTGAATGACAGACGAACAAAGGTCTTCAAAATTAGAAATAATGTTAATTTGTAGAAGGAGGTAGAAGGCAGCTGTTGTACCTGAACGAGTGTGGATCCTATAACAAGTTCGGAGTATTTGTCAGACGAGTAGCCCACCACTATCAATTTTGGCGTAGAAATGACATTGATTCTTGTTGGACCTTCTTGATCAACTACAAGTAATCTCTCAAGTGCAGGTGTGTCCTCAATGACCATACCGTGGTACACATCTTGTGATGTCTTCCTGCCGCACCAGCAACACACATGAATAGTCCAGAGAGTCATGGAGGTGATGTGGAAGGTACTCAACCCATTGATCGCCTGAAGACGAAGGTACTCGAGTGGAGTATAGCCACAGAGCAGGCGCTCCATGTCACCGTTTGAGAGGCAGACGATGAAGAGCTTGAGGTGCTTCAGTCGTGGTAGAATAAGAGCGGACGCATCATTAAGTGGGGGTGGCAGTTCCTGAACTTGGCGACACGCAGCATGGGCGCGAGGCGGAGTGCGGACATTGGCAGCGAGCGCACATGCCCATCATCAAAAGTGAGCTCCTCGAGCTGATCTAGGGTGGGGGATCGGAACTAGTCATCAAGCTTGGCTTGGTCCTTGCCGTTGGAACGGAACTTGCCCATTCTAAGGCCTTTAGTTGGGCCAAGGTGACTACCGAGGATCTTGGAGAACGCATCCAAGCTTTTGCGATAGCCATGGCAGAGCTCGTGGGTGTCGATGAGGTCGAGAGGGTTGGAGTTCCATAGGGGGTGCCACCGCCAAGTAATGACGGTTGTCCGTGCCCCATATTTGATTGGGAGGAGGGAGATGATGACTCTCAACATATCATCGGGGAGGCTGCTGATGAAGTCTAGGCCTGCTGGAGTCGCTTGCGGTTCTAGCTCGCCCCGCCTCCGCTTGTTGGCAGCACCATTCTCCACCTCCGGAGTCTCCTTGTCAGCGGCGCTTTCTGATAGAAATGGGAGTACAGGGAATATTTAGTTAAAACAGGGCAATAGAAAAGTGTATTGGTAACTAGAAGTTATTAGGTAGGAATATAGTAAGAAAAGGGAATAACAATTGGTTGCTGAAATACTACACAATTCATTTTCCATTGCTCGGTAAGTCAACATGCAGATAGTTGAAAAGAAAACTTACTTCGAACAAAGTCTGGATAGATGATTTTGTCGGGGAAGTTAGCATATATCTCATGACCAGGCCCTTTTATATGCAGTGCAATTTTAGTGCCAGCTTTCAGTACATAAAACTTTGCAATTTATTTCCAAAAGCCAGTGCCAAAATAGGAGTCACCACGTTCATCAAGTCTTACAGTAGCAACAATTGTAAATCCATGGTTTGTGTGCAGTATGACATCCGTGGAGCCTTGATCTATGTAAAGGGAAAAATTGTGCACTACATAATCTGTTGCATAGCAAGGGATGTTCTGCAGAAAATGGTAGGATTGTTAAAGAAAATATGGTAACATGCAAATATGGGCCCAAATTGAAAGAACTGTACAACAATTGAAATCGAAGGACAAAAATCTATAATTAAACAGATATGGTAAACATGATGCCATGGAAATATGAGAGTAATCGAAAGAACAATAAATCATTAATTTGCCTAATATAGAAAGAAGGGGGGAAAATCCCCTTTGATGTATATGGTGCATGTGGCACCTTTTATTCAAATGTAGCAATATTTAGAATATGTTCAGGAAAGTAGGCCATGCCAACCGATTTAGGGTGAGATTAAACATACCGCGCGCGTCCTCAAGTTATCAGGTACAGTGAGATGGAATCTCTGGTGGAGGTCGCAAAGTCCTAAAGTGTCGGCGCAATGTACATTCTATTAATGAAAGAAAACCCTCAAATCAGCTCAAATAAAAATCTATTCACAGCGAATTCCACCGGGTGATTAAAGGAGGCAGATGAACTGGGATAAGAGATGAGATAATATCTCATTAAATTAGTTACCTTGTCGTCCATGAGAAAAAACCCTCAGTACGGCAGATTCCCCAACCGAGCGGAGCTGGGTCGACCTCGAGCAGTGTCGAGAAAGTCGATGGCGATAGGCGGTGGCAAGTGGAAGTGGCAAAATGCGATGGGCTTTGCCGGCAGCCTGGCGGCGGCGGCAGGCGTCGAGCTAAGTGTTTACCACTGTCGGTGTCAAAATCGACGGATCTCGGGTAGGGGGTCCCGAACTGTGTGTCTAAGGTTGATGGTAACAGGAGACAGGGGACACAATGTTTACCTAGGTTCGGGCCCTCTCTATGGAGGTAATACCCTACTTCCTGCTTGATTGATCTTGATGAATATGAGTATTACAAGAGTTGATCTACCACGAGATCGTAATGGCTAAACCCTAAAAGTCTAACATGTCTGACTATGATTATCAAGATATATGTCTACGTACCTAGCCCTCCGGTTTATATAGACATCATAGGGATCTAGGGTTACATAAGGTCGGTTACAGAGAAAGGAATCTTCATATTCGGACACCAAGCTTGCATGCCTGCAGGTCGACTCTAGAGGATCCCCGGGTACCGAGCTCGAATTCGCCCTATAGTGAGTCGTATTACAATTCACTGGCCGTCGTTTTACAACTCGGATGCCCGAGGACCCCTTAGTCCAGGACTCCCTCAGTAGCCCCTGAACCAGGCTTCAATGACGAGGTGTCCGACGCGTAGATTGTCTTCGACATTGCAAGGCGGGTTCCCCTTTCCGAATACTTTAGGATAGTCTTCGGATGTAATGAACGTGTTCGGATCTGCGACACAAGTACCACACACAACCGCAGAGAATATAATATTGCACGAGTCCAATCCGCTGACAACTTTTTGTAATGTGACATCACATCTGCTAGGTCATCATTTTGAACCATTTCCATCTACCGCTCCATGTTTTGAGACGCGGTTTTAATAGGCACGTCTTGTCGAAGCAGAGATCGTGTCCCCTTATTGCCGGATCCTCATCAATACGGGTGTGGGTAATATAACTATGTCGTTTACACAACCCTTGGGAACAGGAGAGTTTTAAGGCGAGTGGGGAGGTGCTTGATATTCATTGCCTTTATAAGGAGATAAGGATTCCCTTTCTTCACCCATGCCTTCTCTCTTTCTCTGCCCTTCCATTCTCGACCTCCAGCGCCCAAGTCCTCATTCTTTCTGCCCCAAGGAAGCACTCAGCCATGTCCGGATCTGGAGGACAAGGCAAGTGGATGGCCTCCTCCGTTAGGGAGAAGGAGATCACCAAGCTTCGGGAGGCCAGGTATCTGGCGAAAGAAATCGCCCACCGGCTTCCAGCCAAGGGGCAAATCGTCCCCGCCCCGAAGCCCGATGAGAGGGTGGTGTTCATCCCTCATTTCGTCCGTGGGTTAGGGTTTCCTCTCCACCCTTTCATCCGCAGGCTTATGCTCTATTACGAGCTAGACTTCCATGACCTAGCCCCAAATTCTTTCCTCAACATCTTGGCATTCGTTGTCGTGTGTGAGGCCTTCCTCCGCATCCAACCCCACTTTGGACTGTGGCTCAAGATTTTCAACGTGAAGCCGAAGGTGGTCAATGGCCAGCACGCGGACTGTGGAGGCGCCATGGTGAGCAAGCTGCCCAATGTCACATGGCCCAAGGGTACTTTTGTGGAGACCATCAAGGAGTGGTAGAAACTTTGGTTCTATATCATAGAGCCCCGCGACGCCAACTGGGCCGCGGCTTCCGAATTCAAGTCCGGAACTCCAATGCGGCTCACCTCCAGGATAGAGAAGGACCCAAATTGCTCTTCGTCAGACGAGCTGATAGCGTTGCAAACGCGCATTCAAAGCATGGTGGATAAAAACATCAAGCTCGTCGACGTAATCCAGGTGATGCTGGTTCACCGGATCCTCCCATGCCAAAGCCGAAGCTGCCCCTTATGGGAATTCGACCCGAAGAAGCACCAAACCTTGGAAAGGCTCTTTGGAACCACTCACGAAGATGCCTGGAAGTTGCTCTTTAAGGGCCACGAGACGCCGCCAGCCATAGACTCGGACCGCAGGCATGATATTACCCATTCCGCCAATGCGGTAAGCCTTTCACGTCTCCAGGCGCATCCTCTACTTGCTTGTTTCAAGGAGGATATCTGAACTTTATTTTTTCAGGTATCGACAGAGAGCGGAGCAGATTCAATGTTCGGCTCTGCTGCCCGAGGAACCAGTCATCCCACTCCTAGCGAAGATGCTGGTACCGGCGCCCTATAAGGCGCCAGAGAAGAAGGCCAAGGGGGTCCAGAGTGGCCCCCGCTGCAAGGGAGCTTTGGACGTGTCGTCCGAAGACAAGACACACTCCTCCGTCGCTGAAGACGATGACGAGGAGGAGGAAGAAAGCACCTCTCCCCTGATGGGGGGAGGAAGAAGAGGGCAGCCTCCACAAATCTGGAGGCAGAGGCACCCAAGAGGGGGAAGGGTCCCCTTGCGGATAACACCGCGTGGGACGTAGACAACAGCCCGGAGCGACGCCCCCGAAACAAGCCTCTGGCCACGTCGTAAGTACTAAAAACCCGCATATGTCCATGCATCCAGCCTCTCTTGCTTCATAATATAATATGTTAATTTATGCCATTGCAGTCCGGCCAATGGCAGCTCCCTGCGATCCTCATCAAGAGGTTTGTTGGATTCGAAGTCGATGGCCAGCGAGTCACCGCCGGCCGTTCACTCTCCCACGGCTAAGGGCGACGACGAGGCGTTGTCCCAAAGGACCTTCCCTGGCCAGGGAGAGGTTCAGGAGGCCGCCAGGGTGACGCCAGAGGGCAAAGCCTCGGCTGCCGAACACATGGGGGAGCAGACCCCCATGGCGACTGAGGACGGGGGCTTTGCTCAGTTCGGTCCCCAGCCTAATACAAGTCCGGAGACCTATACGGCTCCGGAATCCAGCGAGCAACCTCCTTCAAAAGAAGGGGGTATGCCTATGCCGCCGGTGACCTCTATCCAACCAGAGGCACCGGATAATCTGCTGGAAGCGCTACGAGGCGCTTCCATTGTGGATGAACACCGTATCCTTATGGGTACGGTGATTGAGAGGGTTCAGTCCGTCACGAGCGGACTAACCGAAGCCTGCAGTAGTCTGCTGATAGGTTTTGAGGTAAGCGATGCAAAAGAGAAAATCCCAATATAGACAGTAGCCCATGAGACATTGTCCGGTGTTCGGAAAGAAGAGCCGAACAGAGGATGAATGTATTTTCGCAGGAAACTAACTAAATATGTCTTATATGAATAAGCAGGTGTCGTTGTTGGCTGCGACCTCACGCACTGTCGAAGTCTCCGGACTAAAGCAGAGACTGGAGTGGGCCGAGGAGGAACTTGGCCAAGCAAGGAAGCAGCTAGAAGACAAGCAAGGTATGTAATGACTTGCTGTATATTCGGAAAGAATAAATAATGCGTATTAACCGTAGTGCCATGATTTTTGTAGGAGTGGCGACCAAGGTCGAGGTCCTTAAACAGGCCCTGGCCGAGGCCGAGGAGAAAGCTACCAAGGAAAAAGCCGCTTGAGAGAAGCACGAGGCCAGGCTTGATGAGGTCCAACAAGAGCTCTAGGATGCATTGAAGAAATGCGAATCCTTGGAGCGCGACGTTTCGGCTCGAGAGACCGAACTCGCTAAGGCCCGCCAAAGCGCGGAACAGGCCCGGGTTGAGGCCCAGGGCGCCCTCCAGGAGATCCAGGAGGCCAAGAAAATCGCGGCGGGTAAGGCGTTTAGTATGCAAAGCAAGTATGTCAAGAAGAAGTATTTTCTTACTAACCCGAATTTGGAGTTCTCCAGGGGCATTTGCAGATCTGCCGCGTAGTGTGTCTGACACTGCGGAGTTCTTCCGAGGCGAAGAAGGGAGCTCAATGGAGAAGCTGTTCTGGTCGCAATATCTTGCGGCAGAACATCCAGTGCCCTTTGGCGATCAGCTAAAATAGCTGGTCGAGCTACATAGGATGGCCGAACTAGCCATGAAGGATTTAATAATCCGGTTGTGGCCTGCCTAAGCTATGCCCGGCAGCTACTTCGGGCTCGTGAAGCGGCTGGTGAATGCCCGCCCTTGCGTGGATGTCATCAAGCAGTCGGTCTACATTAATGGGTGTGCGCATGGCCTTCGCCCGCGTCAACGTGTGGTGGGCGAAGATGGACGCCGTCAAGCTTATGACCGAGGGACTGCCAGAGGGTAAGGAGCACCGCACGTCTGAGAGGTATTTTGAAGATATCCTAGAGGGGTCTCGTATTGTGGCAACACAATGTGTGCAATACATTATTTTTGAATGAATACATTCATGTTGTCTCTGCCTTGTATGATGAAACAAAGTTGTTATGTAATATAATGTTTGTTATTTAAAAAATTTCGCCTCCTGTGCAGCCGTGTTGTGTGAAATCTGAGAGTTGGCTAGTCGTCGGCTTCTGCCCCCACGTAGGTACTACGGGGGTGTTCGGGATGTAATCTAAACACTCTTGATCCAATTGTTTGGTCCTTGAAGGAGGTATTTAGCGCGACGAACCAGGCAATCGGACTATGCGACTTTAGCACCCTCACTTAGCCATAGGAGTTTGACCATAAAAGATAGGCGCAACCCCTAGTAACCGAACTAGGATGCTGTAAACACCTAATTGGGTAAGTACCGATCCCTCGCATAATGCGGAAAAAACTCTAAGGATTTGAGACCTCCGAAGAGCTGACCGGCTCTCACCGCATCATGACAGTCAGTTTTCGGCTTTCTCTACTGAGGTGCTCATCCGGGTAAACTAGGGCACAATCGCAGTAGTTCTCCCTTTACTACCCTAGCCGATACAGCGGAACATAAGGTAGCAAGCACAGGAGCTGGGCAACCCAACTATTGACCAAAGACATGTTTCGGAGCCAATGCATATAGTGCTAAATTCGGGGTGCCGAACTATACTGTAAAAAGTGTTCGGACTTTGTTGCCATGTTGTGGGGCGCTATGAAGCCCCTAGCAAATTGAAACATACCAGAGTGTATGGGTGCTATTTGATAAAGTTATCAAAAAAGAAAAATAAGAAAAGGCAGTAAGCTAGAGCCGTAAAATTTGGGCCGCAAACTGTTTCCATTATAATTTCATTGGTGCGTGAAAGCAGATTTATACAAGTAGTGCAATAAGCAAAAGGCTATTTAATATGCCTTAACCAAGGGAGAGCTGTGTGTGGGTCCTGAAAACAGGTAGAGGGATCATTAAAGAAACCACCTAAAATTTCCCCAATACGTCCATGCTTCTTGCCATCTTGGTGTATTTATCCTTCGAAAAGGACCGATGGTCAGGCCGTCAAGGGAGGCCTGTGGAAAAGAAACCTGAAAAGGAGAAAGAAGAAACAGTGAAAGTGCGTGTGTCCGGGGGCGGTCGAGCCGTATTTTGGATCACAAGCTAGTTATGCCTCCATCCATGCCCATGGTATTTTGAGTGCGTAGTTATGTACGCGCGGTACAATTGCCGCCACTTGGTCGGGACTGGGACGGAGGCCGAATTGCTAGTCGAGCTCTTGATGAGCCGAACTATCCTGCTGCAGAATAGTCCGGACTCTCTTGACAGTGTCCGGGAGCTCGGCCGCCGAATTAAGGTTCTGCTTGAAAGGGCCGCTCTGTACTTCTACTGCTAAGGCATCGGTGTGCTCCTCGGTGCGGAGGGAGCGTTCCGTGTTTCCATTGACTGTTATGACGCTGCATGGTCTGGGCATCTTGAGCTTGAGATAAGCATAGTGTGGCACTGCGTTGAATCGAGCAAATGCGGTTCGTTCAAGCAGTGCGTGATAGCCGCTGCGAAAGGGGACGATATCGAAGATTAACTCCTCGCTTCAGACATTGTCCGGAGATCCGAAGACAACCTCTAGTGTGATTGAGCTTGTACAGCGGGCCTCTACACCTGGTATGACTCCTTTAAAGGTAGTCTTTGTGGGCTTGATCGGTGATGGATTAATGCCCATTTTGCACACTGTATCCTGATAGAGCAGGTTGAGGCTGCTGCCACCGTCCATCAGGACTCGCGTCAGGTGGAACACATCAATTATTGGATCCAGGACCATGATACGTCTCCAATGTATCTATGATTTTTTTATTGTTACATGCTATTATATTATCTATTTTGGATGTTAATGTGCTTATTTATACACTTTTATATTATTTTTGGGACTAACCTACTAACCCAAGGCCCAGTGCAAATTGTTGTTTTTTTGCCTATTTCAGTCTTTTGCAGAAAAGGAATATCAGACGGAATCCAAACGGAATGAAACCTTTGGGAGAGTTATTGTTGGAATAAATGTGATCCAGGGGACTTGGAGTAGACGTCAAGAAATCAAGGAGGAGGCCACGAGGCAGGGAGGCGCGCCTGCCCCACTGGGAGCGCCCCACCCTCGTGGGCCCCTTGTAGCTCCATCGACCTACTTCTTCCTCCTATATATGTCCATATACCCCGAAAACATAAGGAGCACCACGAAACCCTATTTCTACCGCCGCAACCTTCTGTACCCAAGAGATCCCATCTTGGGGCCTTTTCCGGAGCTCTGCCGGAGGGGGAATCGATCACGGAGGGCTTCTACATCAACACCATAGCCTCTCCGATGATGTGTGAGTAGTTTACCACAGACCTTCGGGTCCATAGTTATTAGCTAGATGGCTTCTTCTCTCTCTTTGGATCTCAATACAATGTTCTCCTCGATCTTCTTGGAGATCTATTTGATGTAACTCTTTTTGCGGTGTGTTTGTCGAGATCCGATGAATTGTGGGTTTATGATCAAGTTTATCTTTGAACAATATTTGATTCTTCTCTGAAATCTTTTATGTATGATTGGTTATCTTTGCAAGTCTCTTCAAATTATCAGTTTGGTTTGGCCTACTAGATTGATCTTTCTTGCAATGGGAGAAGTGCTTAGCTTTGGGTTCCATCTTGCGGTGTCCTTTCCTAGTGACAGCAGGGGCAGCAAGGCACGTATTTTATTGTTGCCATCGAGGATAAAAAGATGGGGTTTATATCATATTGCTTGAGTTTATCCCTCTACATCATGTCATCTCGCCTAATGCGTTACTCTGTTCTTATGAACTTTATACTCTAGATGCATGTTGGATAGCGGTCGATGTGTGGAGTAATAGTAGTAGATGCAGAATCGTTTCGGTCTACTTGTCGCGGACGTGATGCCTATATACATGATCATGCCTAGATATTCTCATAATTATTCACTTTTCTATCAATTGCGTGACAGTAATTTGTTCACCCACCGTAATACTTATGCTATCTTGAGAGAAGCCACTAGTGAAACCTATGGCCCCCGGGTCTATCTTTTATCATATAAGTTTCCAATCTATTTTATTTTTGCAATCTTTACTTTCAATCTATATCATAAAATACCAAAAATATTTATCTTATTGTTATTATCTCTATCAGATCTCACTCTCGTAAGTGACCGTGAAGGGATTGACAACCCCTTTATCACGTTGGTTGCGAAGTTCTTATTTGTTTGTGTAGGTACGGGGGACTTGCGTGTAGTCTCCTACTGGACTGATACCTTAGTTCTCAAAAACCGAGGGAAATACTTACGCTACTTTGCTGCATCACCCTTTCCTCTTCAAGGGAAAACCAACGTAGTGCTCAAGAGGTAGCAAACCAGTGTGGTTGAACCGTTGTGACGGATACTGGTCGGATGGTCCCGACGATCGAAAGTGATCGGGCATGACGACCATGGATTAAATTTTTGGGCAACTGGCTCTATCGCGTAGACGTCCCTGAGCGCGCGCTTGCGCTCCCTCTTGGGGATGTGTGTAGCATATATCATGTTAACCGTTTTGACCTAAGGGGGAAACTTCTTCTGTCCCCTGTGTTTGGTGGCCGGGGCTCCTCGTCTCCGTCCTCACTTTGCGATCCCTTCTCCTTACTTTTGGCATTTAACTTGCCGGCCTGTTTAAAAACCCAACAATCTCTGTTGGTATGATTGGGTGGTTTGTCTGGGGTGCCATGAATCTGGCACGGACGATCGAGTATGCGGTCCAAGCTGGATGAGCCCAAATTGTTCTTTTTGAACGGCTTCTTCCGCTGACCGGACTTAGAGCCGCTAAATCCGGCATTGACCGCCGTATCATCGGTGTTGTCATTGTTGCTTCGACCCTTGTGTCTGTTGCGTTGGGACTTGTCGTTGCTATTTCTGGCTTTAGGGGTGCCGGCGTCGCTTGCATTGTTTTTGCTACGGGTTAGCCAACTATCCTCACCCGCACAAAAGTGGGTCATGAGTGCCGTGAGGGCTGCCATGAACTTCGGCTTTTCTTGGCCGAGGTGGCGGGCGAGCCATTCGTCGCGGATGCTGTGTTTAAAGGCCGCTAGGGCCTCGGCATCCGGACAATGGACGATCTGGTTCTTTTTAGTTAAGAACCTAGTCCAGAATTTCCTGGCTCACTCTCCGGGCTGTTGAACTATATGGCTTAAGTTATCGGCATCTGGTAGCCAGACATATGTACCTTGGAAGTTGTCACAGAAGGCGTCTTCCAAATACTCCTAGCTGCCAATAGAGTTTTCAGGCACACTATTTAACCAGTGCCGAGCTGGCCCTTTGAGTTTTAACGGGAGGTATTTGATGGTGTGAAGGTCATCTACGCGGGACATATGGATATGGAGAAGAAAGTCCTCAATCCATACCGCGGGATCAGTTGTTCCATCATATGATTCAATATTAATGGGTTTAAACCCTTTCGAGAATTCATACTCCATTACTTCGTCAGTGAAGCAAAGAGGGTGTGCGGCGCCTCTATATCGGGCCACATCGCGAAGTAGCTCCGATGGAGTCCGTCCGCGGTTTCGGCCCGCGCATGACTAGGTTTGTCACGTCCAAATAGATAGCCGTCGTCACGTGTCGAAGCACGTCCTTGCAATCCGTAGATCGATCTGGTATGTCCTGCTCTATTATCCAGGTCCTGCCGAAGGTCATATGTATGACCACGAGTTATTTTATATCTACCTTTACGATGAGGCGGGGCGGGCTGGTGTTCGGCTTGAGTTGCCGCTTTATACCGACCACGTGGTGGTCGGTCAGCCGCATTGCGTGATGATGGTATGGGCTCTGGTGCCTCGTCGTCGAACTGAGGTAGCAATTTGCACTTTGGGTAGCTTTTGGCTGGGCGCTTGAGGCTGTATTCTTCGGCTGCTAGGACATTGTTCCATCTATCATTGAGCAGATCTTGGTCAGTTTGAAGCTGTTGTTGCTTCTTTTTCAGGCTCCTTGCAGTGGCTATTAGCTGGCGCTTAAAGCGCTCCTGCTGGAGAGGTTCCTCAGGTACGATAAAATCCTTGTTGCCGAGGCTCACCTCCTCCTCGGAGAGCGGAAGGTAACTACTGTCCTCCGAGTCTTCGTTTATGGCCTATTCATTAGGGCTAACTTGCCCATTTTCCCGATCGTCCTGTTCGACAGTTTGTTCGCCGGGATCTTCTCTGTCTGTGGCACCATATGAAGTGTTATCGTCACCCGTGCAGGTGTTGTTGTCTTTGCTGCGGCGCGATTTAGAGCGGCGCCGCTGACGCTGGCGCTTTGGTTCTATCTTAGGAGGCTCATCCTCGACTGGATTCTCCTTGTCATCGTCATTAGTTCTTTTAGGTGTATCCACCATGTACACGTCGTAGGAAGAGGTGGTCGTCCAGCGTCCGATAAACGGCGGGTCTTGGCCTTGCTCCTCATCTGTATCGTCGTCCATGCCATCGATGTCTTAGGAGCCGTAATCGAGCATGTCGGTTAAGTCTTCGACAGTGGCTATGAAGTGGGCGGTGAGTGGGAAGCGAAATTCTCCGTCATCAGCCCCCGGTTTGAACCGGATATAGTTCGGCTGTTAGCCCCCCGCTAAGGATAGTGCTCTTAACGAGTTTAACACGTCGCCCAAAGGCGAGTGCCGGAAGATGTCCATGGAGCTGAATTCAACGATCGATGACCGATCAAGCTCGACGTGTGCGGACGCACAAGGTTCGGAACCTGTAGCCAGAGACGAGTCCATGGTTCCAGTGACACAGATGTCACTTGCAGTTAGGTCTGTGTGCGGCTCCAGTGCCGCTGAGTCTGCGACTTCTGCGGCGGGGTTGAGCTTCCTGTCCTCGGATGGTGCCATCTGTTCCGGATCTAAGGCCAGAGCAGCTACAAGTACTATCTCCTGAGTATGGTCCGATGACAAATTTACGTCATGTTCATCGTGGTGGCAGGGAGAGGCTGTCGCGGTCTCGAATCCATCGAATATCAAGTCTCCTTGGATATCCGCGATGTAGTTCAAGCTTCCAAATCTAACCTGATGGCAAGGGGCGTAGCTTTCGATCTTCTCCAGATGGCGAAGCGAGTTGGCCCGCAATGCGAAGCCGCCGAACATGAAGATCTGTTCGGGGAGGAAGACCTCCCCTTGGACAGTGTCATTGAAGATGGTAGAAGGAGACATCAATCCTTTTGACGACGACACAGTGGAACTCTCAATGAAAGCACCAATGTCGGTGTCAAAACCGGCGGATCTCGGGTAGGGGGTCCCGAACTGTGCGTCTAAGGTCGATGGTAATAGGAGACAGGGGACACAATGTTTACCCAGGTTTGGGCCCTCTCTATGGAGGTAATCCCTACTTCCTACTTGATTGATCTTGATGAATATGAGTATTACAAGAGTTGATCTACCACGAGATCGTAATGGCTAAACCCTAAAAGTGTAACCTGTCTGACTATGATTATCAGGATATATGTCTACGGACCTAGCCCTCCGGTTTATATAGACATCGGAGGGATCTATGGTTACATAAGGTCGGTTACAGAGAAAGGAATCTTCATATTCGGACGCCAAGCTTGCCTTCCACGCCAAGGAGAGTCTCATCCAGACACATGTAGAGTCTTCGGTCTTTGTATCTTCATGGCCCATCAGTCCGACCCATGTCTAATAGGTCGGACGCCCGAGGACCCCTTAGTCCAGGACTCCCTCAACCGTCGCGATAGGCAGTGTCATGGCATAGACACGGAGGAGCTTGTGCAGGTGTGAATGGGGAACGTACCGGAGGGGGTGGCGGACGGGGTGAGGGTTTTTGTGACGTGGGGATGGTGAGGGTTTTCTTTTTTCTTTTTTGAATTGGGTGGTGAGGGTTTTCTGTCCCACAAAGAATTTTGGGGGCGACGGTTTGCTAGAGCGAACCGTGTGTGATTGACGCAACAGGCAAAATGAAAGTCATTGCACACGGTTCCAATTTTGGGAACCGTGTGTGATTGGCGTACTACCTCCGTCCTGGTTTATTGGTCCCCCTTTGTAATTTTACCAAATTTTGACGAAATATTTAATATACTCAGACATAGATAATAAGCGTACACGTACATAAGCATAGTTCAACCATAAGTACATAGTTCAACTGTCATTAAGCATACTCAAGCATACATAGTTTGATCCATCCCACATCTCATCTCACATGTCGGCATGATCCTGAAGCTTCTCCAGGTACTCGGCGTATGCGCCATGCGCCACCCTGCGAGAATAATCTGCTTGAAGGAGCCAACGGCTAGTCCTCTTGCATGCGCCAGAACACTTAGATACACGTCATGAAGCTTCTGGTTGCAAAACGGGCATCCATAGCCGCCGTTCCAGGTCCTAATACGCCTGTTATGCATTCCCGCATAAAGCTCCCTCAGGATTTGCCATCTTCATCCTCGTTGTCCACAACGTTAGATAACACCTATACAAATAGTAAAACAAATTTGGCATCAAATCAATTAAGTAGGATTAGGAATTGATGGCTATTTATTTATACATATCCAGATATTATGGTTTGATTTTTAAGCACAGTCGTCTTTGTACAGACCAATCTTGAAGAAAATAATGGCACAAACATATGTAGTTCATTCAAAATCAATTGTCAAGTCCTGGCTAGGAATTATTAGCATGAACACTAACCCTAGTCGGATTACTAGCAGAAATCATTTGCATAGATGAAACAACTAATCACTTATCACCCGTACCATTCAAACAATCAATACACTACACGAATCTAACGAAACTTACTCAGATTTCATGGATTGGGAGAACATAACCGTAGGACTTCTATTCCAAAAAGGGGAAGGCAGGAGTAACCAGAGAAACCCTATGATCTATTTGACACATAAATGGGTATAGATGACTAACTAGCTGTCCGTCATCGTCGGAGACGTCGCCAGAGTGGTCGTCGGAGTCATCGCCGGAGCGGTCGTTGGAGTCGGTGTGGAACTCCACCTCCGGCCGTGGAAGCTCAACGCCATCGACGACCTCAGGGTGCAGCGATAACTCGCCGGCGGTGACGGCAACCTCTGTCTCCATCTCCATGTTGTGCTCTAGTGCTTTAGCAGCCCAGGCGTCGCCACTCCCTCCGATGGGGCGCTTCGGCGGCATCCTCATACACTGACGGCTTTGAGGACTGAGAGCGGCGTCGAGGATGCAAGTGGAGAGAGAGAATTGTGTGTGTGTGGCGAGGATGGGGGGTGTGGCCGCTCGGGCGCACCATTAATATGGAGTAGTGGGAGTTTTGGGAGAGAGGCGGGCGACGGTCAAACCGATGGCTCACCTCCCGGTGAGCCTACGCACCGGTCTGCTGGCATGCCTACCAAAGTTTGACACAGCTACTTGCACGCCTCCGGATGACACTGCGCAGCGAGCACGCCTCCGTAAATTCACACACCTGCACGCACGCCTCCATGTCTGCCTGCATGGCGGACTTCTCGCATGCGTCCCATCAACTCACACCTGCTCGCACGGTACACGGGTCACGTGGCGGCACATATATTGTTTTTCTATTTCAATGATTAATGTTGCCGCTTTATTGCTTAACCGAAGCATGGCACGTATCCATTGTTGGTCTAACGCTCATAATTCGAATAAATAATCCGTTTGTGATATTGGTTCCCAATTATTAATAATCTCCTGTCTGTAATTTGATGAAGATTACACCAAAACTGGTCTCAAATTTGACAAAAAAGTACATTGCCACTTTGTATTGGTGTCCATATGACAACACGATAAGTTTCATGAACTTCAAATAAGTTTTGGATGTACTAGAATTTAAAAATCAAGATTCTCAATGTTTGAAATTTGTTGCACGGCGAGTAAACATGCACCCGGTGAGACACATGTGTTTTTGCAATCCATTTAGGTGCACTGTCACATGTGCATGTAGCTCAAATTTGATTTTGCACATTATACCCGTAGAAAATCAATCAATTAATGTACTAAAACGTCTTAATGATCTCTGTGATTTTTTTGAAATTAAAACGTCCCTCCTTTGGTAACATATATGTTCACCGTGGGATAATTAATTTAGCATGCATCGTAGTTGCGGTGGATTCGCGATGTGTGTGTGGGTGTGTGCGTCTGGGGGTGGCAGGTGGCTCATAGTACACTACGAGTTGTGAGCCACCGTGTGGGTTGGCCATTTTTTAGGCAGGCCAGTGCCACATCAGAGTCGTGAAATCGTTATTTAAAACATTACACAACCCTTTCATACATACATGTTTTGGCCACATGCAGTCGATGGTTGTCCTACACGACAATCGATACTCGCGTGTGAGGTCATCGTCCATCACTTTTACGAATAGCCGGCAGTGAGGATAATTTGACCAGCAAGGTAGAATCTTTTTTGTTTGTGTTATGGGGGTATATAGTACGCGTCGAAGAGGTGGGAGGGGACTAGCATATATATACTATATGTACGTGCCTGTGAACAAGTACACCTCACTCAGTGTCAGGACTTTTTGGTTTCTGAGGCACGTGCCACATCAAAATTTTGAAATTGGCTATTCAAACATCACACAACACCTTTTTGGGCCACATGCATATCCTAGCTAGGACACTCACGTGTGACACTTCCATCTGTGGGCCCACGAGGCCATCATCGATGCATGCATGCATCACTTTGACCTACATTGGGAGAGGTCAATTAATTTCACCATCGATGAGGATTCTTTTGGGTTGTACATATATTACGACAGGATCATATAGTATGCGGTGAAGAGGGGGGAAGGGGACCATCATATGTAGTACGCTTGATGAACCTCCCTCTGTGTGGGTGCATGGTTTACGGTTTTTGAGGCATGTGGCACATCAAAGTTGTGCATTTTGGGTATTCAACATATATATATGTTTGGCCCACACGCAAAGCGGTGGTGGTTGTCCTCTCGCACCCACTTAAGCAGTTATCAGCGATATCGATGCTTTCCATCTATGGACCCGCTTGGTCCATCACTACTTTTTGCCTGACAATAAGAGAGGTTAATTTGACTTAGGAGGGGATTATTATTTTTGCTCTGGGATGACATGCATGATATAGTTTGAGCACACACACGTGCATGTGTATGCATGAATCTCTCCCATCGAGTCGAAGTGGTTAGTACAACGACACAGCATGAACCGATCTCGCTTTGTGTGGGGAGCTAGTTTATGATTTTTGACGCACGCGCCACATCAATGTTGTGTATTCAAACATGCATGCATGCATCACCTCCATACATATGCATGTAGTGGATGCCTTCGAACGATACACTCCCTCGCATGGTTATCGGCGACAAGCCTATGTATTCATGGGGCCACGTGGACATCCATGATCACCTTGACCAACAACAAGATAGGTTACCATGGCGGATTCTTCATTTGGTTCGTGTTATCGTAGTATAGGTCATGGTGAGATTCAGACCTTAAGTTTGAGCGCATATACTATGCACGCATGCATGCATGAATCCCCATCGTTGGCTTGAAGTGTGGTGTAACATACATATGCATCGTCAACCTAACCCTCACTCGGTGTGGGGATTTCTAGTTCAAAATCATGGTGCCACATCAAAGTTGTTCCATTGTTACTCAAAAACACACCTCTCCATACATATGTTTGGGCCACAGTGCAGTGATTGTCTTCGAGGACTAGCTACTTGCGTGATTATTGGCGAGCTAGCCCATCTCTGGGGTCGCTTGGACGGCCATCACTTTGACCAACAACAAGAGAGAGGTTGTATGACCAAGGTGGGGGCTGCTAGCTACCTCGCAATTTGCTAGGGTGAACCTCGGTTGGGGGTGGGCATGCATTCATAGTTTAGGATTCCCTTGGTGCCGACACGAGGGAGGGGGGCTGCTAGCTACTTTGCACTTTGCTAGGTGAACCTCGGTTGGAGGGGCATGCATTCATATCTTAGGATTCCCTTTGTGCCGAAACGACGGAGGGGGCTGCTAGCTACTTCGCACTTTGCTAGGTGAACCTCGGTTGGGGGGCATGCATTCATAGCTTAGGATTCCCTTGGCGCCGACACGAGGCAGGGGGCTGCTAGCTACTCCGCACTCTGCTAGGTGAACCTCGGATGGGGTGGCATGCATTCATAGCTTAGGATTCCCTTCATGCCGACACGAGGGAGGGGGGTTGCTAGCTACTTTGCACTTTGCTAGGGTGAACCTCGGTTGGGGGGGCATGCATTCATAGCTTAGGATTCCCTTCATGCCGACACGAGGGAGGGGGGCTTCTAGCTACCTCACAATTTGCTAGGGTGAACCTCGGTTGGGGTGGGCATGCATTCATAGCTTAGGATTCCCTTTGTGCCGACACGAGGGAGGGGGGCTGCTAGCTACTTCACACTTTGCTAGGTGAATGAACCTCGTTGGGGGGGCATGCATTCATAGCTTAGGATTCACTTCCTGCCAACACAAGGGAGGAGGGGGCTGCTAGCTACTTCGCACTTTGCTAGATGAACCTCGGTTGGGGGGAGGGGGCATGCATTCATAGCTTAGGATTCCCTTTGTGCCGACACGAGGGGGGTGGGGGCAAGCAATACCGTGCGCTTTGCGAGAGAGGTGCCACATCGAAGTTGCATTTGGTATTTTAAAATCAAACCACCCTTTTGACACATAAATTTTGTCCGCATGCAAGTGTGTTCGGGTTCTGACCTTCTCCCGCGTCATTTTTCGCCAAATTTATGAACATTAGACAAGTCGGATGATGCAACAGACACGGTTCACTCAAACTAACCATGTGCCACGTCGGTGCCCCTGTCACGCACACATCCGCACAATACATTGGGCTCCACGAGGCTCCCCCTCTAAAAAATATCTGCCTGCCTCGAGGGTTTTTCTGTTTCTTAACACATGGTTGTTATCTTCGGACTGTGTGTGTTGTTTCTTGTTCCCAATCCCGCCTGCATCCCTATAAAATATCTACCCGCCTCGAGGGTTTTTCTATTTCATAACACACGGTTGTTATCTCCGGACCGTGTGCGATTTTTCTTGTTCCCAATCCCGCCTACATCCCTAGAAAATATCGGCCCGCCTCGAGGGTTTTTCTGTTTCATAACACACGGTTGTTATCTCCAGACTATGTGCGATGCACTATCATCAAAATTTTCAATATCCCAGCATTTGACTCCCGCGTAGTAAAATTTTCAGTACCCACGTCATTTCCTCAAACACCCTGCGCCCCTCCACACAACACACACACACACACACCAAAACCTCCTCGGGCATGCGCACACACACACACACACTCCCTCGCTCGAAACCCTAGCAAGGTCCTCGCCGCCGCAAGGCCTCCATTGTCAACATCTGCCGGTTTGCCCGTGCAGCTTACCCACCGATCTTCTTACCCAGGCCGCCCTAAGTTTCTTAGATGATGCCTGCCAAACGCCCCCTTTCCCACAGATCCCCATCCCCCACTCTAGAGCGCGTAGCCTAAGCCCGGCTACGCTTCCTGTGGAGCTCGAGGAGTGACTGGCCCAAAAGAGGTGTATAGAGGTCTCTTTGCCCGACGTCGCCGAGGAAGACGACGACCATTACTGGCGGCAGGCACTCAAGCAGTGGGCTAGAGTATGCGGACATGTCTCGACTGCCGGCTACGACATCGAGGTCATCGACAGCGATGGCCTGAGGCAGGCTATGTCATAGGTTAAGTGGCCCACCCCCAACCCCTCGGGTTGGACCGCCCTTGATCTCATCCATGGCCCCATCACTAATCTCCTCTGGCTCGCTGTCAACAATTTGCCATTATACATCGCCATTGAGCCCCTTTTGTCATTCTGAAGGACATGTTCTCCGATGTTGGATTGGGATCCATAGCTTCCAAGTCAGACCTCATCGACGGCGAACATGAGGAGGGCACCCTCTCCGGCTCTTCCAAGGGGAAAGAGCCCATCTGCTCTTCCAAGGGGAAAGCGCCCATCTGCGACATCAGGGAGGGCATCCTATAGCCGTGCTCTTCCAAGAGGAAGGAGCCCATCAGCGAAAACCTAGAGCGCATCCAGGGTCCGTGCTCTTCCCACGGGAACGAGCCCATCTGTGACAAGTGAGGAAAGCCATGATTTGTTTTGTCGTGCCTCTTCATAGGGGGGAACCCATGATATGTTTTGTCGAGTCCCTTTTGTAGTGTAGTGAGAATATATCTAGTTTTAATTGCTATATCTGGTTGTTTGCAGTATGCCTTGTTTATTTCAATTGTTCACAATGTGATGCTCTATATGTGCAATTATTTACTGTGCAGTACATTTAATCAATCCAGTTTTAAACATACCGTAGGAATGCATATATTTGCTTGCTTTTAAGCCTGTTATAGCTAGCATATGCCTCTTTTAAAGTTTTTTGATTGTTCGGTTGTTTGTAGTTAGCATATGTCCAGTTTCAAATGCTATCTTTTGTTGTTCGTAGTATGCCTTGTTTATTCCAGTTATTCACAACGGGATGTTCTATATGTGCAAGTATGAACTGTGAAGTTCAATTTCATCAGTACTAGTGTCAACAATACCACTATGAATGACTACATTTGGTTGCTGCATCTTGTAGTTAACACACATTTCCATTTTTATTTAACAATAATCAGCATACTTAGACCGACACAATACCAGTTTGAATGACTATGTTTGCTTGTTGTTAAATGTTAGGCCTGTTGCAGTTAGCACACCTTTCCACTTGTTTTGCTTTACTAGCATGCTTAAACCTGCACACTGAAGCTATCTTTTGGAGATTATTTTGTCTGCCATGGATAATTTTGGTTGATGTTTAGCCTGTTGTGCTTAACATGCTTCTCGATGTACCTACATAGGACAATTTTGGGAACGACTTCTGTTTTCCATCGAGGTTAGTTTCATCCCATGGCTTATATTTACTCACTGTTCAGGATATCAGTAGCTGGTACCATATAGGCCGACGGCTGATAAGGGACTAATCGGTGAAACGGACTTTTAACTGAATATATCTGCAACCCATTTATCGTTAGGTTAACTAGGGCCATATGTAATATATCTGAGGCTACTAGCAACATGCATTGTACTTAATGTCTAAATATGCAATCCTAGGCTACATAGCAACAAGGAACAATGTTAAATTAATGTTCTAATGATGTCTAGATATACGTAGAAGAGCAGCAGCAGCAACAACAACGACAACACAACCCTGTTTGGATACTCAACTTAGCTAGAGGTTAGAGTTAGTTTCTATCCCATTACTAACCCTGAACTAACTCTATCCAAAGAGTTGTTTGGATGGCAGGGTTAGATTAACAATAAATGCACTAGGAGAACTAGCTCCAATTAGCACCTCTTGGGTTGGATAGTTTTTTGGGTGGCTTATAGATGCAACTAGCTCAAACTAGCCCTCATGTTTAGATATACTTTAGGGCTATTTGAGCTTGAACTAGCTCAAACTAACTGTAACCCATGGATACAGCAGCAATTAATCAACCGATAATTTGTAATTCATCTAATATGTGAGTATATTGGATGTTATAAGATACTCCCTCCGTTCCTAAATATTTGTCTTTTTAGAGATTTCAAATGGACTACCACATACGAATGTATATAGACATATTACTAGCAAAAGAGCCTGTGCGTTGCAACGGGAGAGAAAACATAACACACGCTCTTAACTCAACAACCATCACTCAAGACCACAATAGGTCCATCTCCTTTATTTTTGCGAGGCATCATATTTGTGTTGACGCTTATCCTCCTTCTCACCCTCACCGGCGATGGCCTCGGTGTTCACACAAAACAACAACAAACGTGTGTTGAATATGGTTAATCCTAAGGCGTCTCTCTCTCCCTCTCTCCACCCTCTCCCTCTCTCTCTCGCTCGCTTTCTCTCACTCTCGCAATGAGAAATCTGTTGTTTTCCCCTGCGACATTTTTCAGAGGTATGCATGTGTAGTTATCGATGTTTTCTTTTCCGTATATGGTTATAGTGGGGTGTTTATTTGCAATCCGGATCGCCGTCCGTATAAAAAAATGAATCTTGTGCTATAAATTATAAGTTTGCTTTCATAAAAATATTTTAAAATTATTTAACAGGTAAAATTAACATCATATTTAGATTCCACACATTTTTCTAATAAAATTTCATATATAACATGTTAAAATCAAACTTACGGTTTAAAAGATACAGATAATTTAGAAAATCATTTGGGTTGACTCAAATATATTCCAAAATAATATTTAAAAATATTTTAATGGTCAAAATAATCTCATATTCATATTCTACATATTTTTCTAATCAAATTTCATATATAACATGTACAAATCGGAGTTACAGTTTAAATATGGATGATTTTAAAAGCCATTTGTTTGACTTAAATATGATCCGCGGATGAATTACCTAAAACATCAGGGGGGGGTTCGAAAAATGTAAAATAACAGTTCGGGTGTGACTTAAATCCGGACGGCAGGTTGATTTCAAGAAAAGACAGGGACTTTTGTGTAAAATACGGAAATAACGATTTGTTTTAACTTAAAATAGGACTGCGGGTTGAATTCTCTAAAATAGAGGGACTTTTCTGAAAAATCCCAAGACGGACGAAAGAAACCCAGTTTGTTTTATTATTAGGTAAAGATAAAAGAGTGTTGTACTGCATCATTGTGCAATTGTTGTTTAGCTTCTAATATTAACTTGGTGCTTTTAGGTACATATATCATTGGTAAAGATCCACGCTTCGACCCTTTTTGCGTATGGGGCAATGAGATATCGATGAACCAGCATGAAATGAGGAAGCCGATAAAGATTGTTAGTAAATGGTTCCAAAGATGTCAATTAAACTATTTTTTTACACTTTATCCAAGACAACAGCGAACTGCAGGATGGTAAGTAAGAACTCTGCAACCTTCTTTTTACTGCCCATAATGAGTTGTGTTAGATGACAATGTCTGAATCTTTTTCCTTTGCAGTGGTTGCCAAAGCAGTTTACTCAAGATTACCTCTCAAACTACATGATTGGTGGGCATGCAAAGGTTAAAGTATTTCTACCAGAACACGATGATTATCTAGATGTTTTCATGAAGACCGTGAAGGATGGGCGGTCGGCCATCACAAGGGGTTGGACTAGAGTCGTGCGTGCCTTCTACATGGAGGAGGGCACAATATGGGCATTCCGCTTCACCTTGTTCAGCAACCAAAATATATTTCGCCTCTTTCTGTACCGTCTTTAATAGTACAAGTATACAACTATGGTTCATCATTCTTTATTTGGTTCTTATGTAATTCTTGAACATATGTACCTATGAATCGAATAATGCATTGGTTGTTTGAACCTGATGGATATGAATAAAGTTGTAGCATACATTCAAATTCAAATTCAAATTCAAATCCAAATCTGGTACAATTTGAAAAAGTAGCAATTAAATTACGGTGAAATTACACTCTCCGGGTTGTTACGGCACACACGGTTGGTAAAACACAAACGTTTGCGATATGCACTATAATCCGAGACGGTTCATAGAGAGGAAACGTGTGCAAGCATGCACGTAGTTGCCGTTTGCAAAGCGTGTGTGATGTCAGACAATATCACAAATGGTGCGGGCAAACTAAACGTTTGTGTTAGTTGCCTTATCATACACGATTCGCAACCATGAACTGTTTCTGATGAAGCATGCATCGTAAATGTTGCACCACAGAATAGCGTGTGCGATAGTTGTTGTGTATGACAATGTTACGGCAGCCCAACGTTTCGTAATCCCGTCCGACACTCGTACGATGATTAGCTAATCTTCTTAACAGTGAACTGTTTGTGATGGACCGCGCATCATACATGTTCTATAATAGTGAACCGTTTGTGATGGGCCACACATCGTAAACGTAGCACCACAGAATACCGACTGCGATGGCAATGCGAGCAGAAACGAGTAGGAGTATTATAGGGTCCCTATCCCCGACAGTTTCTGGGTCGTGTGGGAAGGACCCCCCTATCGCCCACACTCACTTGGCGACGGTTCCAAATGCCGTCACGGAAAGGGGTTAAAAACCGTTTGTCTGGCACCGACACGCATTGTTACTCAGGTACTAGTGGGCCAGCCCAATAACGGCCTATTTAAACATGGCCCATTTACAGTCCGAAGCTAGCTCTGGCCCTTTAATTGTTCACCGAATATTTGGGCCCAATTACGGCCCAGTGACTTTCGGCTTGTTAAAGGCTCGATGTAGACATGGGCCCATTTCAGCCCGGTGTGTCTTTCAGCCTGGGAATGGCCCGTGCTGCCCATGGGCCATATATGGTCCAATGTGACATCCGGCCCACTAACGGCCCGTGATAAAGATGGCAACAGTTCATCCCAACGTGACTTTGGGCCTGTTAAAGGCCTGTCGTATAATTCGACCCGTTGATGCCTGTACTAAGCTTTCGGCCTCTTAAAGGCCCGTGATATCAGTGGGCCAACTAAGGCCCGAGATATGTTTCGGCCTGGTAATGGCCCGTCATATAACTGGGCCAAAAAAGGCCCGGTCTACATTTCAGCCTGCTGAAGGCCCGTCGACGACTAGTGAAAATTGAGGCACAACATGCATTTCGGCCTACTAAAGGCCCATGGTTTCTTCTGGGCCGTAACAGGCCAGCAGAATATTTAGCATGTTAATGGCCCAAAGCTACATGGGCCCAACTAAGCACTGGGTCCACAAAAGGCCCAACTAAAATTTGGGCCGAATATAGGCTGGAGTAAGTTGTGGGCCTGGCGCAAAGTGTGAAGGCCCCAATGGCCATTTGAGCCCAAGAAAGTTGCAGGCCGGCCCAATTGTGGCCCGCTAAAAACCAGGCCCATTAGAGGTGAAAGTTTCGGCTCGGTCGACTACATCAGATTTTTCTCAGATAGCGAATGATGGCAGTAACTAGTAGGAATTAAGAACAAACCTACTCTATACAATAAAGAAATAATGGCATAATAACTTCAAATAAACCTACACTATACAATGAAGGGTTTATTGTATATTACATCCACTGGGCATCGAAGTTCGCCACCAGTGATCATAAATCGCAACGAAGAAGCAGATTACAAAAACTTGGCACCATTGCAACATAAAAAATAATACTGAACCGAGACCACTTCCAAGATAGTTCACGAAAGGTTAGCCTTGCGCGGGAACTGCTGTGCAAGCTGCTGAGCAAGGTTGTGTGACCGGCCTAGCATGTCGGTCATAGCTTCCAGGTGTAGCTGTTTAGCAATGAGGTTCTCATTGGTGTTCTCCGCAATCTTTCTTAGAGACATGACTTCAAGTCGAAGTTGAGTTGCAGAATGCCTTTCTGCTAGAAGTTGAGACCGAAGAAGTTGAACTGATTCAAACAATGAATTCTGTGAGCTTGTGTGACTACTAGTCTCAAGTAACTTGAACACTGCATCAAGACAAGACTTTGGGGTTGTCTCGCTATCTTCAAGATGTTTTGCCTTCTTTGCTGCAATATATGTTGGGTTTGTCTCACAGCCTTCAGCAGACTTGTGCATGCCATCAGGCATATCACCCTAAAACAAGCAGAGAGATGACATGTTTTGCACATGTATAAACAAAGATGATAACTATGCTGTCAATTCCATCCAATTTCAAATTAGAAAATAAAGAGTAAGTTCGAAATATCAATAGCATAATTTGGCATTGTTCATAATGCGGGGAGCTTCACCACACTACTGGATTACCATGTCAACATAACAAGCATAGATGAAGGGCAAAGACAATCATTGTATCTATTTTGGTTAATGTGCATGGCATTGTCGGTATCAAAACCGGCCGATCTCGGGTAGGGGGTTCCGAACTATGCGTTTGAGGATCGAAGGTAACAAGGGACACAAGGAACACGATGTTTACCAAGGTTCGGGCCCTCTTAATGGAGCTAAAACCCTACGTCCTGCTTGATTGTATTTGATGAGTATAGGGGTTACAAGAGTCGATCTACCTCGAGATTATAATGGCTAAACCCTAGATGTCTAGCCTATATGAATTATGATCATCCATACGGACTAAACCCTCCGGTTTATATATACACCGGAGGGGTACAGAGGCGGTTTACAAGGGAAGGAAACAATACATCTGGTCTCCAATCTTGCCTTCCACGCATCCAGGAGTCCTATCCGAACACGGGGAAAAATCTTCCGTTCTATCTTCTCGGCCTATCAGCTTGGCCCATGCTCGAATAGGCCGGACATCTGAGGACCCCCGAATCTAGGTCTCCCTGAGTAGCCCCCGAACTTGCCTTCAATGACGACGTAGTATCCGACTTATCTCTTCGGCTTTGCAAGGTGGGTTCTTCATTATACTTCGGACCAATGACAGTTTGGTTCTGACATATATGTTCTGTCCTTATGATTCCGTCCTGTTGCCGCTTCAATTTCCGCGAGCCGGATGAATACGAACGGTCCGTGATTTTTTGCAAATAAACCCCTCATCACACTCGGACGACATCTATATAAGGAGATCTAGATCCCCAAATGCCATCTCACATCACGCAAAAAGAAAAACCATCAAGATTAGCTACGAAAGAAGCCTTCCAACATGGCCAGCGATCCAGGCTCCTCTTTGCGCCCCCATGGCCCTCAAGACGGCGATTGACAGAGTTTCTCAGTGCCTCATCTTCAGCTGAGTCGACTCCAGACGCAGGGCTATCTTCCCCTCGCAGATCTAGTCTATGTTCGAGCGGGATTGGCCTCCATCAGCAACGACGTAATGGCTGAAAATTTCCTCAACCCCAATAAGGAGGAGAGGGTGTTCTTAGTCCCATTTCTGTTACGGGGCTTAGGATTTCCAACCCATCCCTTCCTTAGGGGCCTATTGGAATTCTACGACATTCAACTGCACAACTTTACCCCTTGTTCAATTCTGCACATCTCAGGTTGCGTTGCTCTCTGCGAACTGTTCTTAGGCATCGAGGCCCATTTTGAACTACGGAGGAAGTTCTTTTGCCTCATTCCCAGCCATCGAGGAGGCTCTATATTTGAAGTGGGACGTGCGGAAGTATGGTGTATAGCTGGATCCGGATACCTCGTAGGAACTCCCAAGGAGATATACCCATAGTGGTCCTCGGAATGGTTCTATATGGATGACGTCCCACTGCCGGACCCAGTTCGACACGGCTTTCCTGAATTTTCCATCGCTCCTTTAAAGAAGCGCTCCAACTGGCGTCCCCGAAGTCCCAAGGAGGAAGACAGTGCAGAAATAAAAAGGTTGGTTAGAAAGGTCAGATTGCTAGCCCACACCGAGCTCTCAATAATCGAGGTTATGGCTATTGCAATAAAGAGGTGCCTCCAGCCTCTCCAATCCAGAGTAACTCCTTTATGGTGTTACAATAGAGAAGATCACGTGTCCCATTATAGACGCAAGGGTCCGGATACCCCTGCTGAACTGGCCACAATCTTGGCCGATCTGTATATGGGTGAAAACAAATATTTCCTCCTCTTAAAATGCCAGGAAGGCTATTCCATGTACAACACCATCGAATGGGTAAGACTTTGATTATCTGTGTTGCCTTATTGCTGTCACGGCATGCTAATCCAATTTGTTCTTTGTTAAAACAGTCATGGCGGAAGATGATCAAGGACGTTCACTGTCCTGCCCCATAGCCAGAGGATCATAATCGCAATGGAGACCCTGGCTTTCACGAGGATCCGGATATATACTTAGAGTTTGATGTGGGGTATTTTATCAAGCGAGCCTTGATGGCTCAGAAGTGGCTATCACCGCCGACTACCCCTGCCCCTATCCCTTATCCATAGTAAGTATTTGGAGGGCTCTTAAAAGGAAATCCCTACTTGCACTTTTATCCATTATACTAATCCAGACTTTAATAGGATCGGCGCTCGGCGAACCGTACCTCCTCAAGGGCAGCCCCTACGCAGGGTAGTCGTTCAAAACGAAAAGGGACCGGGAGCGCTGCAGAAACCTCACAATCTTCCAAGAGGTATGTCCACTTAACACATGCCTGGGCCTGAGTCTAGATTGTTTAAAGTCTCCTTTTATCCTTGATGTTAGGAGAAAAACGCGGCAGGCGGTGAGAAAATGCCCTGTTAGCCGAATGCCCGCCAATCTGGTGCCGGACTCGCCAACTAGGACGGGAGCTGATGCAATGCCAGTTCCACCGCCTCATGAGCATTCGGACGACGTATCTGTCATGAATTCCGAAGTGGAGAGTTTTATGAATCATCGTTGATTGAAAGAGGCCATGCGCGCTCTGGCCTTCTCCGAGCAAGGGTTTACTGCAGTCAGCTGGATGGATGCATATATCCGAGCTGCTCGAGACGGACTTGCCAGAGTCACTCAGTTATTTTCAAAGGATATACAGGTAAAAGTTTATGCAATTTTGATAGTCATATGCCAGTAGCCCCCGAGACTTGAAGCGGTGAGGCAAACCGATTTAAGGATCGATACTACCTACAGGTTCTTAAAGAGAAGAACACTACACTGGCCCAGGAGCTAAAAACAAACCGAACGCAGATGAATGCTATCACCGCCGAACTGTCGGAAATGAAAAAGGCCGCAATGAACACTTCCAAGGAGAAAAAACACGAGGAGGAAAAATACAGACAAGCCGAAGAGATAGAGAGCTTAAAGGCTCGGTTATCAGCCGCTCAAAAAGAAAATGAGAAGTTGAAAGGCGACATGTTCGGTATGTCTTTGAAAACCACCCTATAGACTTTTGTTTAGTCCAAAGTTCGGAATGTCATAAATCTGTGGCTGCATGTCTATTAACTGGCCGACCGCAAGAAGAAGTATCTGGATTCCTAGGCGACATGTTGAAGGAGCTGTCTATGGTACATGCTCGGGCCTGGAAAGTCATGATGAGTATGGTCAAGGCATTATGGCCATCTAATACCCCTCCAGAAAGTATGAAGGGCTTGGAAAAACTGTTCAGAGGTGCCCGGCGCCGGTTTAAGCTATGGAAGACATCTGCCTGTCATGAGGGCGCACGAGAAGCCTGGGCGATGGTGAAAACACGCTTCACCAAGATAGATCCGAATCATATGGCGCGAGTGGGACCACGGGGATCCGACGGGAAAGAAATTCTAGTGAATTTGGTGTATGACCAAGTAATGATAGCTGCGAGGTATTCGCATGAAGACTGTAGGTTAGACAGTCTTATAGATGGAATAGATAAGGAATATGCATGTATTTGATTTCATATTTTAATGTAGTTTATGATCAACCTATACCTTTATCCGAACATGTGAAAAGTTTTTCATCATAGGCTTTCGACTTTAATCTCTGAACCAAAATGGTGGAGTGTTTCCAGATACTATTTGGAATGAAAAGAAGCATCACTATGTCCCGAAACCAGGCAACCCAGTCATTGTGCTCGAACAGACAAATTTTTTAGTTAGGGATGTATGTTATATTACATATGTAAGAAACATCATCCAAGGAGAATAGTTCCGTTAAGGGTTCCTTTCCTTGGGCTGGCATACTGTGATTACGCATGCCATGGTGTTGGAGTGGTTACCATAATGTAACAATATGTGGTTTGATTGCTGACCAATTATTCTCTTAAGAACGCTAGCTATCGGCTTCACCCGTCTGAGGTACATGTCTGGATGACCCAGTTGTAACGATCGCAGAGGTGCTCCCTTTACACCCTGGCCGAACAATCGGGAACGTAGGGCATAAACACAGGAGCAAGGCAACCCAGCTTGGCAAAAACTTAAGTCATAGAGGTGCATATAATGGCAAAAAGGGTGTATAAGAGCAAACGACACATACATTGTGAGCTCCAGGCTCGGAATAATAATAAGCTTCGGTTAAAGAAGCCCCAGTCATAGGGGGGTGTATACATTTTAGGGTGTGTACCCCTCAAGTGTTTGGCTTATCCAAACACATCCTGGAAATTGTATAAAAATGAGAAAACAAAAACAAAATGAAGAGGAGAAAAAAAGAACGAAAAAGAAGTATGGCCGAACTTATGTGTAGAATCTTCGGAGCCGAGCAGCGTTCCATGGATTCGGCTCTAGGAGATTATCCGATGCATTACAAAGGCGATAGGCTCCTCCTGTGAGAACTTCATCTATAATGAAGGGACCCTCCCATTTTGGTTTGAGCTTGTCCTTCTTGTTCTTTGGGAGGCGTAAAACGAGTTCACCGACATTATAAGTCTTGGCCTGCACTTCTCTGGTTTGGTATCTCCGAGCCTGTTGTTGATAGAATGCGGAACGGGCTTTTGCAATATTGCGCTCCTCCTCCAGGCCGTCTAGGTCGTCCTGCCAATCAAGCTCGTCTTCTCTCTCTCTTCATACATGCGCACTCGAGGTGAGTCATGAACAATGTCACAGGGCAAGACAGCCTCTGTGCCGTACACCATGAAAAAGGGGGTGTATCCGGTCATGCGATTGGGTGTGGTCCGCAGTCCCCAGAGTACGGAATCAAGTTCCTCGACCTAGTGTTTATCTGACTCCCATAGGGATCACACTAGTCTGGGTTTGATGCCGCTCATTAGTAGGCCATTAGCCTGTTCGACCTGATCATTAGTTTGAGGGTGATGTACAGAGGCGTAATCAACACTACTAGGGAAAACCCTAGCAGTAGCGCGTGTTTAAAGCCTATCAGTAGTGCGGGGTGCAGCACTACTACTAAGGCGTACAGCTAAAGGTTAGCAGTAGCGTGGGTTGGACCACGCTACTGCTATATCGACTTAGTAGCAGCTCTTTGTGCCATGAGCGCTACTGGTAATTAGTAGTAGCGCTTCTCCTAGAACGCGCTACTAGTATTATTCCATATTTCTTTTTTATTTCATGTTGTATTCATACACCTTTATACAAGTTTTCATACCGCAGAAATTTAGAGAATGATTTTACATCATAATGAGTTATTACATCACTGGGAGAAAGAACCATGGACTAGTTTCTTTCACCCAATGATATAATATATCATCATCATCATCATATCATTAACAACTTATCATCATAATACATCATTGTCATATAACACCTCCTCATGATCATCATTTTCATCAATGAGACATCACATACAAGTTAGTCACTAGACATAATCACAACTACTCATCATCATCAACTCTCATAAACATATTGTACCTCATAGGACCTACTACATTCTCTTAGGACCTACTATAATATCTTAGGTAAAATAGCATAAAACAAGATAGCCCCTAACTCTCCATTATGGAGAGTGGAGATTATCCTGTCTCCAATTCTTGCCTTTCGCACAATGTTGCTTCCAAGAACCTCCTTACGACTGTCCATACATTTTTTCCATTCTTTGATTATCATGTGTTCACCGGTTTTAGAAACCCGGTATGGACACGTGAGATTCGTAGGATGACCTGGCTGTATGTTCAAAACATCAAGGCGACCATTCTGATACATCAAATGAGGCACACAATCCATCGGGATTTTCTGTTGAAAAACATAGTAATAATTTCGTAGTTAGCAATGTAGTTACGTTTTAGAAGTATGCAAAAGATGCACGGATGTCGTAATAGTAAAAAATCTTACCAGGATATCTCCAGGAAGTTATCGTGTTTCAACACGTGCACTAGTGGCATGTATTGACCATAATTTGGAGGAGTTCGATAAAAGGCATTGTAATTCTCCTGATAAGTTAACTCAGAGCCATCGGTGTAGTTGGTTCTGTCTACCATCTTCCGCACATTCTTTGAAGAATGAAAGTAAGCTATCAATGGAAATAAGCTGTCAACTATTTTGAAATAAACAATATAAATTACTTAATAACTATGTTTGAGGAACTCACATAGCGGTAGAATTGGAAGCGTATCAACAAGGACCCAAATGTCCAAATTGTCTTGGTCGATGTCAGGATCACCAAGATCCATGGTGACAAACATACCCTCTTGAAAATCATACATCTTGCAAAGTGCTTACCAACCCGGGCAACCAAAATGGGATACGCTCTCAGAATTGTATAGATTTAGCTCAAAATCCATACCATGGTGGGTCCTTAGGTTAACTTTCTTTGTTTCATTCCTCTCATGATCATCAAAACCCATCCTCTCCAAGACATAGCGTCTTGCATGGCATGGGATAAGCTAGTCGAATTGTAAAAGTCAAAAATTACATGTTGAAGTAGTAGAAGTCGAGCTTAATTACGAAAAAAACACTTTGCGTCGTAGCTTACCGTATCACAATCGGAGGCCTCCTCGAGCTTAATGCTGAAGCGCCGACCTTCATCAAGGTGAGGCCTGTCGCAGAAACACCGGTTGTCGCCGCACCAGGAGCACTCCCCGGGACCTTCTTCGTCCGATGATATTTCCTATGTTCATAATTCAAAGATTAAACTTGTACAATTAAAACTCTCAGCTTGTTCATTATTCATCACGGGTTGACTATCGGTCTGTCGAGTCTTTTCTTGAAAACTCTCAGCTCATGTGGTGTATATATTTGAACGTCGGTGATGGTAGCTCCTCCTTTCGTTCCCGAGTGCATTACACCAAATTGTCTAGCACACGGGAACGAAGGAGAAGCTACCCCACGACAACAGTCGGGATTCTTCGTCCTCTCATATATGGTGGAGACTCTCCCTCACTGATTCCTCTCTAACATTTGCGACCGTCGGTGATGGTCGTTACTCCTCCTTCCCTTAGTGCATAACAATGGTCTAGCAACCGGAGAAGAAGGAAAAACAACCCCCACGAAAATAGTCGGGATTCTTCGGCCTCGACAGACTTAAATTCAACCTGAAATATCGTTTAATTATCTTTCTAGAAAATCTAGGCCACTCGATATTTCCTACATATTCTAGCACAAGTTGTGCCAAAATTCATGGAAAATTCCGGGATGACCTTTGCTAAAACAGGACATATCGAGCGCCTGAAATTTGCCGGAACGAAAATTAATCAACACTCCGGCAAAACATAGGCCACTCGGAGGTGTAACCTGAACATGACCGGCCACTTGGGCAACCACATATCCTATTTGAGCAACACAAGCTATACATGTTTTATCTACATCATATCTTATATGACTCATATTGACATGAAGATTTGGCTGGTCTCACCTCAAGGTCGGAGGGAGTCGGTGACGGAGACGACAGCGGGGATGATGGAGGCGCTCCTTGATTTCTGCAAAAACAAAAACCCTATAAGTTATCACTAATACATCTCGAATAGTATCATACATATAACATCACTAATACAACTAAAACCCTAGCGAACGACAGGTATCGACGACGAGGATGCGGGATAGGCATCGTCGACGTCGATGCGGGAATAATTGCTTAAACTAAAAAAATAACAACAAATGTGACATGTTTAACTAGTTCTATTAATTCAACTAGTTCTTACTAAATATGAACTTACTATAAATAGAAATAAACTAGTTCTTTCTAAAAAGAAACTAGTTCAACTAGTTATATTTATTTTCTTACTAAAAATACATTAGTTCTATTAATTCAACTAGTTCTTACTAAAACTAAACTAGTTCAACTAGTTTATTAATTTACTTACTAATTATTTTAAACACTTAATAAAAACAGTAAAAAAACTACATTATACAATAGTGAAAAACTACAGTGAAAAACAGAAAAAAAAAGATGGGAGGGGAGGGGAAGGGAGGAGGATGGAGAGAGGAGGAGGGGGAGGAGGCCGGTGGGATCGGAGGAGGGAGGGGCGGGGGGAGGGGGAGGGGCGGCTGGAGGAGGAGGAGGGAGGGGCGGGGGTGTAGGGGGAGGGGCGGCCGGAGGAGGAGGGAGGGGGCGGCCAGAGGAGGAGTAGGGAGAGGGGCGATGGGAGGAGGGCGGCCAAAGGAGGAGGGGGAGGAGGGAGTACCTCGGCGAGGAGCAGCCCGGTGGCGGTGGACGACGTACGGGTTCGGCGCGGGCGAGAGCGAGTGAGAGGGAGTGAGTGTGAGAGGGTGAACCGCTCCAGGATAAGGTAAGTAAGTAGTAGCGTGTTTCAGAGAAACGCGGTACTGCTATGGGTCGTAGTAGTAGCGCTGGTCAGTGGTACGCGCTACTGCTAAGTGGGGATAGCCATCTGTGCCTAGTACGAATACAGCAGCAGCGCGGTTTCGCGGAACGCGCTACTGCTAAAGTAGTAGCAGTAGTGCGGTCTATTTAAAAACTCTACTAAGTAGCACTAGCGCCCTGTTTTGTCCAACGCTACTGCTAAGATGCTGTGTATAAGGTTTTCCCTAGTAGTGTGAGCTTAATGCCTAGGTTAGCACACCAATTTTTCACCTCGTCGATTGTGAAGTTAGAGCCATTGTCAGTAATGATGCTGTGCAGGACACCATAATGGTGTACCACGCCGGATATAAAGTCGATCACTGGCCCAACTTCAGCTGTTTTTACTGGTTTGGCCTCTATCCACTTAGTGAATTTATCCACCATAACTAGCAAATATTTCTTCTGGTGGCTTCCCCCTTTAAGGGGTCCAACCATATCTACCCCTCATACCGCAAAAGTCCAAGTAATGGGGATTTTTCTTAGGGCAGTGGGCGGCATATGCCTTTGATTGGCGAAAAGCTAACATCCTACACATCACTGTACAAGGGCATGTGCATCTGCTCAGGCTGTTGGCCAAAAGAAACCTGTACGGAAGGCCTTGCTTACAAGGGCCCGAGCTGCGGTGTGATGGCCACCGAGACCAGCATGAATTTCGGCCAAGAGCTGCCGTCGCTCCTCTTCGGAGATACATATTTGAAGAACTCCAGTAGTACTTTTCTTGTAGAGTTTGCCTTCATGAACTTTGTAGGCTTTGGAGCGTCGAACTATACGACGGGCCTCATTCTAGTCATTAGGGAGCTCCTGCCTATTAAGGTAGGCTAGAAAAGGTTCGGTCCATGGAGAAATGACATCCATGATTACATGAGCGGATGGTGTCATTTCGGTGCCCGAGCCCCCAATGATATCAGATTTGTGTTCGGCATCTGGGGGTATGATCGGCTCCGGACTGGTATTTCCGCTCTCGTCCTGCCATACCACGGATGGCTTGAAGAGCCTTTCCACAAATGTATTAGGTGGGATGGGGTCTCTTTTAGCACCCATTCGAGCAAGGATGTCTGATGCATGATTACTGTCTCGAGCAACGTTATGGAACTTGAGCCCCGCCAACCGAGCTGATATTTTGAGTACGACATTTTGATATGCCGCCATCTTTGGATCTTTTGTATCGAATTCTCCATTTATTTGGGATATTGCGAGGTTCGAATCCCCACGCACCTCTAGGCGTTGTATGCCCATAGAAACAGCCATTCAGAGACCATGCGGTAGAGCCTCATATTCGGCCACATTGTTGGAGTCCGTATACATGATTTGTAATACGTAGCGGACTATGTCCCCTGTAGGGGATGTTAGGATGGCACCAGCCCCCAGTCCGGCTAACACTTTAGAGCCGTCGAAGTACACTACCCAGTTGGAGTATGTGTTGTACTCTTTAGGGAGTTCGGCTTCCGTCCATTCAGCGACAAAGTCGGCCAACACCTGAGATTTAATAGCTCGGCGTGGCTTATATGTTATTTCAAATGGTAAGAGCTCGATGGCCCATTTGGCTATGCGGCCGGCGACGTCTTGATTATTTATGATGTCATTGAGTAGTACTTCGGATGCCACCGTGATCGAACACTCTTGAAAGTAGTGCCGCAGCTTCCGGGATGCCATGAAGACCGCATACGCTATCTTTTGATAGTGTGGGCACTGGTGTGCGTCGGAGCTACACAATCGGTTTTTAACCCCTTTCCGTGACGGCCTTTGGAATCGTCGCCTAGTGAGTGTGGGCGATAGGGGGTCCTTCCCACACGACCCAGAAACCGTCGGGGATATGCCCTCCTGGCACACACGCTCAACAAAATGAGGTCGTGTGCGACCGGCGAGCGCTCAAATATGGAAATACATACAGTAGAGCAAAAAATACAATTATACAACAAAATTGTTTCCGGTCGCAAGTACATCCCACACAGTCAGTCCCCGCTAAACATTTCCGTTCGTATGTACATCCCACACAGTCGCTCCAAGGAAAACGTTTCTGTTCACAGGTACATCACACACAATTTTTCCCGTTAAATCGTTTGCGTTATTGAATGCATCACACACGGTCCGTAGAAGAAACTGTGTGGCAAAGGCTGTCCATCACACACAGCATTTTATGTGGTAAACGTTTGCGCAAGGTGGCCTAACACAAACAGTTTTCAAGAGAAAGTCATGTGTGATTGTTCATTGATCCCACATGGTTTACTCCTACAAAACTGAGTGCGTTGCCTGAGGTAATCGCGCACAGTATTTTTTGAACAACCGCTTGCAATAGAAAAACCCAATTAGCAGGCCAATTATCCGATTATTCATAATCCATTTATTAATCTAATTGACATTTCATATTAAGCACACAATATATTTCATTTTCATAATTGAAATACATCAGAGTACAACATCATATAGCTTCAGCACTCAGCTACCCCATTACACAACTACACCAGGACCAAGTTTCACATGCAACATCTATAACCTTTCGAAATTAGCATCATAGACGGTACATAGGCAGATGTATGTCATCTAGAAAACTACTGAAGCAGAAGGCAATATTGACCCTTCATTGATGTTGAAGGTCTTTGTAACTTTAGGCCAGTGCCTGTCGATGATTGACCGTCCATCCTTCGTCCTCTTCAGGAACACTTCAATATTGAACTGTGGGTGTTGTATGAATACCTTCCTCGCCTCCTGACCATACAGTTGGTTTCAGAGGTAATCATCAGTAAACTGCTTTGGAAAGGCCTGAAAACATGGATGTGCATAAATATCTTCTCTATATTGGAAATGGGGAAAAGGAATAAAAAGGCAAGGTATAATAGTTAGTACCATCACGTAGTGAACTGATGTCTTCTTCATTGTGCAGACAAAGATCATGTTGTTTTTTGTTGCTAATTTCTTTATCCTAACAATCTTTCTGAGTTTCTTGACTTGACTGATATTGATGGACAACTCATTTGCCCATATGCAAAAAGGGTCGAACAGTGGGTCAAAACCTTTGACAGCAAGACCTACATGTGCAAGACCAAATTGCTAAAAACCTAAATATTAGAATGGTTCCTGCAATTGCCCAATAATTTGCTATTAGACAATGGACCATGCATGTGCTAACCTCGATTGTAAACCTCAGTGCTTCTCATTGTTTCCCTGCAACACATATAAGGTAGTTAGTCATCAGGTTAAGTAAGAGTTCACATGCTATCAGTAAAATATGTTGATGAAAAATAAGCACATTGCAGATTCATCAGATTAATTCAAGCCACATGGAAAACCCATTTATCCAAACCAAGCATGATTAAGAACAAGGAAATATAGCACTTGTATATGTTTCTCATGTATTAAGTGCAGCCAAATTTGATTTATTCCTCACATGCACAACAATATAAAATTCTACCCACGACAATTGGACATCGCAGTCTAGAGTTGAACCAAGCAGTTAGCTAAACACCACAACAAATGAAACAAACATTAACTAAGCACCACATTGCACAATATAACATACTCCTAATAGAAGATCATACAGTTAACCAAACCAATTAGCATGCTTAACAACTTGGAAATATAGCAATTGTATTTGTTTCTCATGTATTTAGTACAGCCAAATTAGATTTATTTCTCACATGGTATACAATAAAAGAATGCACCCACAACAATTGAACATCGCATTGCAGAATTGAACCAAACAGCCAACCGCATCGTGTCATTGGCGCGCGAGGCGTCGACGGTGGCCTCGACGGCAAGGTGCTCCTCCAAGATCTGGGGGTCGACACGAATGGCAGCCATCGTGACCTCATCTACACGTGTGGCCAGTATTTGCTTCTCCGCTGCCAAATGGTCCTTGGGATCCTGGCTATGCTACGTGCACCATGGCTTAGGGCGGCGCTTATTTGGTGGACGGGTCGGTGATTTGGGTGGAAGGTGTCGCGCCGGCGGTCGGGGCATGTGGGATGTGGAAGGATAAGGAGGATGGGGGTCGGGTGTGGATTACCTGCCTGGATAGGCGAGACCGAGCAGCGTGGAGGAGGGTCGCCGGTGAGGAGGCGGTGCTGCAAACAAGGAGTGAAGGTTTCAACTTGGAAAGGAAGGTAGAAACAAGGGAAATGTGGCTTTTCGTAAGGGGGAGGGGCGGAGAGGTAGATATTTCCACGGAAGCTTAAAATTTAGAATCGCTTCAATGAAAAAACTGGCATGCAAAGTGTCATCAGACAGGGTCCCTTATTCAGAACTATGTAAAATATGTTAACATCACAAACGATTTAGATAGCTTAACCCGTGTGTGTTGAGTTTGAACGTCAAAAATTTTGGTTTGAATTTCCTTGGTTACAGTGGTCATCCTCGTCATTGCATAATTTGGGTACACAAAGGGAACTAACTTCTTAATCAAGCAAGTTCAGCAATTAAACAGAGCTAGCTAACCTAAACATTACTCTAACAAATTAAAGATCGGTGCTCTTAATTAAACAAAACAAAGAGTACTACTACGGCCGGTGCTCGCCGATCTCCGCCACCGCCTCCATGTCCAGCTCACATCCGACGGTCTCCTGGAAAAGGGGCTCCATGGCATCAATTGCACCATACTTGGCAAGCATCTCGCCATCTGCGTCTGCCATATCTTTGGAATACACTACTGCAGGATGCTGCTAACGCGACACTACGATCAGAGACCCTTCGACGAAACTGTGTGTGATGCCATAATCGCAAACGATGGTGTAAAAAAACGTCAAAAAATGTGAAAAACATTTGCGATGGACGATGCATCAAACATGGTTCAAATTTTAGTTGCATGTGCGATGCAGGGCATACAGTTCAGCTCAGTTAACTGTTTGCGATGAGGAGGAACAAAAGAAACAGGCAGCCAGATGAAGGTGTGTGTGATATACAGCATACGGTTCACTCGAATGAACTATTTGTGATTAGGCAACATAAAAGAAACGGGCAGCCAGATGAAGGTGTGTGCGATATACAGGATGCGGTTCACTCGGATGAACTATTTGCGTTGAGGCAAGAGAACAGAAACGGGTCAATATAACAAGATGTTTGTGATACACGATAAATAGGTATATAATCAGAAATGTGTGTGAATACCGATAATAACAGAAACGATTCCGTAGTGTGGTCCGTGTTCATCTTATCATCATCTCCTTCTTGTTCTAGCTCGATGTTCCTTCTATGCTAAGTTTCCATTAATTGATGGCGTTTTATGAGCACGCCACCATTTCCCGCCATTTCCTCACCTGCTTCCCGCCACCCAGCGATATTGCGCATAGGCGGCGCGTGACGCACGGAGGCAAAAAGCGCAGCCTATGGCACATCCACCTTTTCCAAGCATGCCAACCCACCAAAGCACCGCCTCTGCCATCAACCTCGTCGACGAGGAAAACAAGTAGGCGCCACGGCCCGTCGAGGCCGAGGTGCTCCCCGGCAACATGCAGGATGACGTCGTGATGCGCGTCATCGCCGGGGTTAAGCAGACCTTTGGCGCATGGCGCTTGAGCATCGCGGATCAAGAAACACATGTCAGCACCGACAGGCTGCAGCTCGCCGCACAACATGATCGATGGCGCGCCGCAGAGCAAGATAGGCGTGTCCGTGCCGATAGTGTTGGAAATATGCCCTAGAGGCAATAATAAAATGGTTATTATTATATTTCCTTGTTCACGATAATTGTCTATTGTTCATGCTATAATTGTATTAACCGGAAACTGTAATACATGTGTGAATACATAGACCACAACATGTCCCTAGTAAGCCTCTAGTTGACTAGCTCGTTGATCAATAGATGGTTTTGGTTTCCTGACCATGGACATTGGATGTCATTGATAACGGGATCACATCATTATGAGAATGATGTGATGGACAAGACCCAATCTTAAGCGTAGCACAAGATCGTGAAGTTCGTTTGCTAAAGCTTTTCTAATGTCAAGTATCATTTCCTTAGACCATGAGATTGTGCAACTCCCGGATACCGTAGAGATGCTTTGGGTGTACCAAATGTCACAATGTAACTGGGTGGCTATAAAGGTGCATTACAGGTATCTCCAAAAGTGTCTGTTGGGTTGGCACGAATCGAGACTGGGATTTGTCACTCCATATGACAAAGAGGTATCTCTAGGCCCACTCGGTAATGCATCATCATAATGAGCTCAATGTGACTAAGGAGTTAGCCAAGGGGTCATGCATTACGGAACGATTAAAGAGACTTGCCGGTAATGAGATTGAACGACGTATGGGGATACCGACGATCGAATATCGGGCAAGTAACATGCCGATAGACAATGGGAATTGTATACGGGATTGATTGAATTCCCGACATCGTGGTTCATCCGACGAGATCATCGTGGAACATGTGGGAGCCAATATGGGTATCTAGATCCCGCTATTGGTTATTGGCCGGAGAGATGTCTCGGTCATGTCTGCATGGTTCCCGAACCCATAGGGTCTACACACTTAAGGTTCGGTGATGCTAGAGTTGTAACGGGAAATAGTATGTGGTTACCGAAGGTTGTTCGGAGTCCCGGATGAGACCCGGACGTGACGAGGAATGCCGAAATGGTCCGGAGGTGAAGATCGATATATTGGACGAAGGGTATTGGAGTCCAGAATTGTTCCGGGGGTACCGGGTGATGACCAGCGTGTCCGAAAGGGGTTTTGGAAGCCCCGACAAGCGTTGGGGGGCCTTATGGGCCAAGGGGAGGGGGCACATCAGCCCACTAAGGGGCTGAGCGCCCCTCCCACCCCATCTCACGTAAGTTGGAGAGGTGGGGCACCTCCCCTAGGGCAGCCACCCCTCCTGGCTTGGGGGACAAGCTTCGTAGGGGTGGGGGCGCCCAAACCCATCTAGGGTTTCCCCTATGGCCGCCGCCCCTCCCCTAGGGAACCCTAGGGCGCCTCCTCCACCCCCTTCCCCCTATATATAGTGAGGGAGAGAGAGGGCAGCCGCACCGTTCCCCTGGCGTAGCCCCTCCCCCTCTCCTACACCTCATCCTCCTCCGTAGCGCTTGGCGAAGCCCTGTCGGAGAACCACGAGCTCCATCACCACCACGCCGTCGTGTTGTCGGAGTTCTCCCTCATCTTCTCCTCTCACCTTGCTGGATCAAGAAGGAGGAGACGTCCCCGGGCTGTACGTGTGTTGAACGAGGAGGCGCCGTTGTTCGGCGCTTAGATCGGAATCGACCGCGATCTGAATCACTGCGTGTATGACTCCACCAACTGCATTCTTGTAACGCTTCCGCTTAGCGATCTTCAAGGGTATGAATATGCACTCTCTCTCTCATTGCTAGTATCTCCTAGATTGATCTTGGTGACACGTAGGAAATGTTTGAATTATTGCTACGTTCCCCAATAGTGGTATCAGAGCCAGGTTTGTGCGTAGATTCTATGCACGAGTAGAACACAAAGCAGTTGTGGGTGATGATTTGTTCAATTTGCTTACCATTACTAGTCTTATCTTGATCCGGCGACATTGTGGGATGAAGCGGCCCGGACCGACCTTACACGTACGCTTATGTGAGACTGGTTCCACCGACTGACATGCACTTGATGCATAAGGTGGCTGGCGGGTGTCTGTCTCTCCCACTTTAGTCAGATCGGATTCGATGAAAATGGTCCTTATGAAGGGTAAATGGCAATTGGCATATCACCGTTGTGGTTTGCGTAGGTAAGAAACGTTCTTGCTAGAAACCCATAGCAGCCACGTAAAACATGCCACAACAATTAGAGGACGTCTAACTTGTTTTTGCAGGGTTTGCTATGTGATGTGATATGGCCAAAAGGATGTGATGAATGATATATGTGATGTATGAGATTGATCATGTTCTTGTAATAGGAATCACGACTTGCATGTCGATGAGTATTACAACCGGCAGGAGCCATAGGAGTTGTCTTTATTTATTTATGACCTGCGTGTCAATGAAAACACCATGTAATTACTTTACTTTATTGCTAATTGTTAGCCATAGTAGTAGAAGTAATAGTTGGCGAGGCAAATCCATGAAGACACGATGATGGAGATCATGGTGTCATGCCGGTGACGATGGTGTTCATACCACACCTCGAAGATGGAGATCAAAGGCGCAAGATGATATTGGCCATATCATGTCACTTTATGATTTGCATCTGATGTTTGTCATGTTTACATCTTATTTGCTTAGAACGATGGTAGCATAAATAAGATGATCCCTCTCTAAAATTTCAAAAAGTGTTCCCCTAACTGTGCACCGTTGCGAAGGTTCGTTGTTTCGAAGCACCACGTGATGATCGGGTGTAATAGATTCTAACGTTCGAATACAACGGGTGTAAGCCAGATTTACACATGCAAAACACTTAGGTTTACTTGACGAGCCTAGCATGTACATACATGGCCTCGGAACACGAGAGACCGAAAGGTCGAACATGAGTCGTATAGTAGATACGATCAACAAGGAGATGTTCATCGTTGATGACTAGTCCGTCTCACGTGATGATCGGACACGGCCTAGTCGATTCAGATCATGTATCACTTAGATGACTAGAGGGATGTCTATCTGAGTGGGAGTTCATTGAATAAGTTGATTATATGAACTTAATTATCATAAACATAGTCTAAATTTTCTTTGCAAATTATGTTGTGGATTAATAGCTCGCGCTTTAGCTCTTTGTTTTAATATGTTCCTAGAGAAAGGCTAAGTTGAAAGATATTGCAAGCAATTGTGCGGACTAGGGCTGTAGTCTAAGGATTGTTCTCACTGCTACATAGAAGGCTTCTGTCCTTGATGCACCGCTCGGTGTGCCAACCCCTCTGGCGTTGTCTGTGGATGTTGTGAACATCTGGTAGACATGTTCTGATGAGTACCTGATAGTTTAGTGCGCCATGCTTTAGGGCTTATAGTCGGGGCTCCAAAAGCGTTTTGAATGCCATAGAACATATGAGATGTTCGAAGAGCTAAAATTGGTATTTCAGGCTCATGCCCGTGATGAGAGGTTGAGACCTCTGACAAGACCTTTGCCTACAAGATGGAGGAGAATAGCTCAGCTAATGAGCATGTGCTCAGAATGTCTGGGTACTTCAATCACTTGAATCAAGTGGGACTCCAGATAAGAGAGTGATTGACAAAAGTTCTCCAGTCGCTATCACCAAGCTACTAGAGTTTCATGATGAACTATAACATGCAAGGGAAGATAATCCCGGAGCTGTTTGTCGTGCTTAAGGTCGTAAAGGTAGAAATCAAGAAGGAGCATCAAGTGTTGATGGTTAACAAGAACACTGGTTTCAAAGAAGGGCAAGGGAAAGAAGGGAAACTTCTTGAATGGCAAGCCAGTTGCTGCTCCAGTGTAGAAACCCAAGAACCCAAACCTGAGACAAAGTGCTTCTATTAGGGGAACAGTCACTGGTAGCGGAACCGCCTCAAGTACTTGGTAGATAAGAAGGCTGTCAACTTCAACAAAATTATATTTGATATATGTGTGTTATTGATGTGTACCTTACTAGTACTCCTAGTAGCACCTAGGTACCAGATACCGGTTCAGTTGCTAATGTTGGTAACTCGAAACAAAAGCTACGGAATTAACGGAGACTAGCTAAGGGCGAGGTGACGATGTGTGTTGGAAGTGTTTCCAAGGTTGATGTGATCACCATCGCACGCTCCCTCTACCATCGGGATTAGTGTTGAACCTAGATAAATGTTGTTTGCATTGGTGTCTGCGTTGAGCATGAACATGATTAGATCATGTTTATTGCAATACGGTTATTCATTTAAGACAGAGAATAATGGTTATTCTGTTTACATGAATAATACCTTCTATGATCATGCACCCAATGCGAATGGTTTATCGAATCCCGGTCGTAGTTATACACATGTTCATAACATTGATGCCAAAAGATGTAGAGTTGATAATGATAGTACCACTTTCATGTGGCACTGCCGCTTAGATCATATTGGTGTAAAGCGCATGAAAGAACCTCCATGCTAATGGACTTTTGAAGTCACTTGATTTTGTATCACTTGACACATGCGAACCAACTCATGGATCGAAAGAGTGAGGGATTGACACAATCCCAACTCATGGATCAAAGAGTGCAATCCCAACTCACGGATCGAAGAGTGCACCAGAAATAAGGACTAGGTAGTACGATCAATCTTAGGATGATGATTTAATAATCAACACTCTAAGAGTGAGAATATTGTCCATTTACTACAAGGCAACGAGTTGCTCGGAGTATTGATTTCACACATCACAATTCACTTGTCAGCATTTCGGTTACAACAACACGGAACCGAGGAATGAATAATGATGGTGAGAAGTATCACTGCGTCAAGAATTCATAAGAGGTGGTGCAATTCTCATGACATTCCTGACATAAAGATGGTAACACTCCAAGGTAGAACAGAGCAAAAGCTGGATTGGCATTTTGATCTACTTAATACAACTACTTTGACCAGTCCAAGAAATGGATGAGGTGCTGGATTTTGCTTCTCCTAGTCATTTCGGAATAGAATGGCTTGTCGGACCACAAGGATAATAGGCATCGATAACACGAATGTGCGACTACCCCTGACTACAACTTGATAGTCAGAGGTCAGAAAACAACTAATGAGGGACAACTCAAAGGAACATACGATAATTCTGAGCTGTGGATGCATAGGTTGGTATGTCGAACAAGTTCAACATATTTCTTCCAGATATTCCATGCAGAAAGGTAGGGTTGGCAGAGTCACAACATAGAATGGAGAACTCATCAGGAGCACTTTGGTCGTGACCTTTTGGTTCAAAAGAACTCCTGCCAAGAATGGTTCATGATAATTGGAAGAAGGATGTACCACGAACATCGAGGACTATCGCAAAGGTTACTAATATCCTAAAGGAACTAGTAACACTATCAACATGAGGTAAGTAGGGTGAATCTCGGGTTCAAGAACCCATGAATAGAATACCTACTACTACATGCATCACGGGATGCTTTCGAGAATAATGGCCAGAATCACACACTGGGGATACAAAACATGGCTAGATCACTAGGTGACTGCCTAAAACACCTAGGGTCATAAAAATAGCTCCAACATATATGTCGAGGCAACAGAGTACCTCAACTCACCGATTAGTGTGATTAATCTGGCCCAAATGGACATCAGGAATAGGAGGAAGGGGTTTGCAATTGCATCAGACTATTTAGAGACCTGGGATGACTCGGACAGCATAACGGCTGTAAATGCTCAAAAGATTTGAGACATCTTGCAAAATGGTGGCATAACCACTCAACAACACAATATCAAGGTTCCGAGATCAACTGTCAACATACGGAAGTAGTAGGAACGGAACTGAGGCTTGAAACTATTAATTCTATAGGTCTATGGATAGTAACACGTCATCTTGATAGATAGATGAGAAGGCCTAGTTCTTAATCCCCTTAGAAAAGAAGAGGTTGACTCAGATTAGAAGGACATAAGGTAAAGGAGTAAAAAGAGCCTTACGTTCCCTTCCACAATCAATTCTCTTATATAACTAAAGCATTTCTAGACTCAACATCGACCAGTTTGGCTTGGTAATCCTACAAGCAGTCAGGCTCTGATACCAAAGCTGTCAGGACCCTGATTCTAAGTCACACTGATCTAGCCTATAACACCTCATATCACTTTGTGGCCTCACGCACAGTATTCCCACGGGTGTCGCCTTACCATGGCCCGGGACCATTTGCGCCTTTTGGCTCACGTATATGACAGTGTCGCTAGCATCCATATGACAGAGAACCCGGGCCGACATGACTAGTCGTGAACCCAAAGTGGCACTAACTTACGGGGACATGCATACATGAATCAACATCGAGCATGTCGGTCAGCAGCATGCGAATCCGGGCTGTAGCACTAGGCTAACAGGACTCCGGTGAACCGGGCTATAGCAGGTTAGGCAGGACTTCGGATGTCACCGCGTGACATTTCCCCGAAGGGACAGACACAGGAACGAAGTGAATCACATGCCGGCCAGTCAAGTGTTCCGGAGCAGTAGTGCTGGGCTAGCAGGACTCCGGTGAACCGGGCTGTAGCGGACTACTATGGCTCGTGGAAGCACATGACTACATTTCCCCATAAGAGAGGCTACCAAGGATAAACAACTAGGTTGTTGGATCCCACACATACCAAGCATTTCAATCATACACACAATATGCTCGATATGTGTAAATACAACATGGCATCACAACAAACCTCTATGACTCAAAGTATTTATTCATTAGGCTCCGAGGAGCGAGATATTACAAACATGGGTCTCATGACCCAACATTCAAAGCATACAAGTCAAAGCACATGCGGAAGCTTAACAAGTCTGAGTACAGACATCTACAAATGAAAAAGGCTGAGAAGCCCGACTATCTACAAGACCCTCCCAAGGGTACAAGATCGTAGCTGAGGTAACGAGCTAAACGTCGAAGTCCACGTGGAACTACAAGCGAGACTGAAGTCTCTTTGCAAAACATAAAATAAGCAAACGTGAGTACAAATGTACCCAGCAAGACTTACATCAGAACTAGCTACATATGCATCAGTATCAACAAAGGGGGGTGGTGGAGTTTAATAGCAGCAAGCCAGCTTTGACTCAGTGGCTATCCTGAACTACGACTGCAAGTAACTCTTTGAGGTGGCGCACACGAGTCCACATATTCACCATATCAATACACCACTATGGATCCGCTCCCGTCTTCCCACGAGAACGCCATCCATAGCACTCACGCTTATCTTGCGCATTTTAGAGTATCCACTTTCACTTGTCTATGAACTGTATAGGCAACCCAAAAGTCCTTTACCGCGGACACGGCTATTCGAATAGATCATTTATAACCCTGCAGGGGTGTACTCCTTCACACACGCTCTCGCCACTTACCACCATGTACACGTCGTGTATCTCGACAACCATCAAGCGGAAGCCTGGCGAGGGAGTCGGCCACGACCTGACTAACCACACAAGTCTCTAGTCCAGGTTTATCGCCTATTAGGGTTCCATCCGCGAGGAGATCTGGCCGGAGTTTCGCTCATAGCCCCAAACAATGTTTGCAGGGTTCCCGAGACACCAAATGGGCGCCCGGTACACCGTGCCACGGTGTATCTACCGCATCATAGCCCACCCCTAGGGTCAGCACTACGCACGGCCGCCAACACATATCCTACAAACACCAGAAACTAGTTGCAACTCCTGGACAGAGGGCAAGGGCAGTTAATAGGTCGAGAGGGTCCATTGGTTTCGAGCCCAATGCGTGGTAGTAGCTGTTCATGGATCACAAACACAGAACTCAGTTCCTGAGGACGGTTTCAATGAGACAACCCACGATGTACTCCTACATGGCCTCTCACCGCTACCTTTACCAAATCGTGTTTACACACTTAGTTCACACACAGTAGGACATGTTCATCACTATTCCAATTCATCCCCGATGAATCAGACCTGACTCAACTCTAAGCAGTAGCAGGCATGACAAACAAGCATGAATGAGTAGACACATCAGGGCTCAAACAACTCCTACTCATGCTAGTGGGTTTCTTCTATTTACTGTGGCAATGACAGGTCATGCAGAGGAAAGGGGTTCAACTACCGCAGCATGTAACAGTTGAATCGTTGTTGTCCTAATGCAGTAAAAGAGAGCAGGAGCGAGAGAGTGGGATTGTATCGGAATGAACAAGGGGTTTTGCTTGCCTGACACTTCTGAAGATAGTATAGTTCTCCATCGGTGTCATCGATCACATCATCGAAGCAACGTCTACTAAGAGGGGACAATTACCGGCAATAGAGAGAAAACACAATCAATGCAATGCAACAATATGATGCATGATTATTACATGGAAAAATGAGTGTGTTGGGCTAATGCATCTACAACCAGGGTGGTTTGAGCTCATTTGAATCAAAGATTCAAATACAAACTCAAGTTATGGGTTTATAAAGTGCATTAACATGTTTTGAGCTAAACAGCAAGGTTAGGTTGCTCTAACATGCATAAAGCCAGTACAGATGGTTAGATTGGGTTTTTCTGATCATTTTTCATATATAACTTATTTCATTCTGACTTATGGTTGAATTTCTATGAATTTTAGAAGTTTAGAGCATTTTATGGAATTTCCTGAATAAGAATAAATCCAAAAAATGAATTATTGCGTCAGCACTGCATCACTATGACATCAGCTGGTCAACAGCGCCTAACGAGTCAAACCTGACAGTGGGACCCATATGTCATCGACTTAGCTAATTAATATAGTTAATTAGCCTTAAATTAAACCTAACTAAAATGTCAGTGGGGCCGGGGCCCACATGTCAATGACCCAGGATTAGATTAGCAGGGTCATTAGTCTAATTAACTTGTGGTTAGGCCGGAGTTTAGCCGGCGGCGACAGCACGCACGGCAGAGGCTCACCGGAATTCCTCCTCCAGCAGCCTAAAGCGTGGCGGAGGGCATCTACGTGTTTCTCGTGCTCGTCCGCATCGAGCAGTGCAAGCAGGAGTGGCTAGGGCGGCCCATAGCAACGGCAACGGCAACAAGTGCGGTGGCCGGAGCTCGGCCGACAATGGTTTGGGCGATGCCGAGCAAGGGAGGAGCCATGGTTAGTCGTGTTCGACTCACGGAAGTGCGGTGAGTGCAGCGGTGAGCTCGGATGCGAGCTTGCGCGGTCGTAGCCACGGTGGCGACAAGGCTGGCAACGGGGAGCTCTCGGGCCCGATGGAAATGATGACTACGGTGGTGTTCGAGAAAAAGGAGGGGGGGTTTCGGGGAGAGATGCTCACGGTGGTCACATCAAGCAGGTCAGCGGGCTCGAGGAGGGGCTGGTGACGGCGCGTGGTCGCCGGCGATCTCGGGTGGCCGATGAGGGAAACAGCGGTGCTGGCGGCGTCCAGGGGCTTCCGGCATCGTGAGGATCGGTGATCAGGAAGAGGGCATCGGGGCAGAGCTCGTAGACTGATCGGGGTGTCGTCAGGACGACGATGGCCGCGGTGGTGGCGAGCGGCGGTGACGAACCCGTTCGGGTGGGTGAGAGAGAGAGGTCCAGGGGAGGGGATGAGCGCGGGGGAGAGTGGGAGGGGGGCCAAGGGGAGTGCGTGGCGCTCACAGCCGCGTCGGGGAAGCGGCGGAAGCAGGAGGTGGCGCGGCGTGTGGCCAGCGCACAGCGAGCACGCGCCCCAGTCCTCCTGGCGGGAGGTTGGGGATGACTGGCAGTGGCCAGTGGACTTGGCCTGTCTACTGGGCTGCTGCTACGAGTAAGTGGCCCAGGTAACTCTCTCTCTCTGCCTTTTTTCTATTTTGTTCTGTTTTCTAATATTTCTGCAAGTTTGTGGCCTTTCAAAAAAATACCTAGGCACTTCCAAAAATCACCAAACTGCTCATGCTCACTTCATGGAATAAACCCAACATGGAACATTTCAGTTTAGGATTATTTGGACATTATTTCTTATATAACAGAAATAATTCCAACCCAAATATATTATTGATTTAAATCAAAGGCCCAAATAAATTATTTCGGTGACTCCAAAAATATTGGTTTGAATTTCACTCATGCCAATATTTTCACAGAATAACAGGAACATTTTCTTGGACTCATTTGATGCGATTTAAATGTTGGTTATTTTTAGGGGTTTTCTGAGGCTTTGAAAATTCCTCAATTCAGATTTCAATTGAATTTAAACATGATGCAGCAACCAAGCTAGTCCAAGGCTAGGGTAAAGCTAGGGATGTGACAACTCACCCCCACTAAACAAGAATCTCGTCCCGAGATTCAAGATGTGAGGTAAGAAGAAAGGAGGTCACAAACTATCACGGTCTTCTCGATCCAACTGCCCTTCTCGAAGAAGTAGCTTCATTGTATAATATTGATCTTGACGTATTTGCTTGCGAGATCTTCACCCAACACGAGGACAGAAGAGCGAGATAACTCTACATGGATGGATTATCTTAATGATCACAGGATCAACTCATGGAACGGGACGTAGAAACATCTTTTGAGCTGAGGGACAAAAACACATATGAGGAGCGATGGAAAGAAGTAGGGGACGAAGGTTCAGATTAGTAGGCAACAATTCCATGCTTAGAAGATGGTGCATGGTTTCAAAGTAGCGATGAGATAATCGCCATGATTCCATAACGCGGCACCTTGGCGGAGGTGACTCGTAGAGTTATTTCCTTAAATGGCAAAAAGAATTACTTTTGATATCTAGATCATTGAAACTCTTTATACCAGCCTAAGGTAATCACAATCGATCGTTTGGCGGAGTTCAAAGGAATCGCATACTCAGAATAGAATGGACGATGTGGACTACCTTGTTGAAGACAACGCAATGGATGATTTTTGCTTCTCATCGGAGATGGATGGGACCCATGGTAGGACCACTTTGAAGATGATCTTGAACAGCAACTGCTAAGAAGGCGGATCATAGTGAAAAGGCACAATGGTGGGTGCAAGCTGGGGACAAAATGCAAATGTTGGGAATGATTCTAGTAACTGGGGATAAACTCAACAGTAGAGAGTGATTCCACTGTTTGAATGGTTCTAGCATAATCGAGGAAACCGAGAGCACAACGACCCCTGAGGAACAACTTCTAGAATAAGTTGCACTAAATCCTCATGGAGAAGATGGTCAAATATCTCAATCAAGATACTACAACAATAGATCTTCCGGCTAGGTGTGCTGGCCAGAACATCAACCTTGTCGGGACCTACATCATAAATCTTGGAATAGCTCCAACCATCATATCTGCCCGAGATTTAGATCTAGTTGGTAACGGGATATTTCGGACAACATGTCCGGAAAGAAAGTTTGCAACCCAAACCGACGAGACGATGTTGCGAGATTCTCGGGATTTGAACTACGATAGTAAACTCCAAAACATGAGCTGGTTCTGCTACATACATGTGAACACGTTGTCCAAGACAAGCATGACCATGTAGAAGTCTTACAACAAAACACTACCGAGTTCAGGTGGGGAACCATTATCGAGGATATTGAATCTTGTGCATGAACTAGTATTCGCACAGCAACTCCTTTTCCTCGAACAAATCAATCAGTGGCTTGGTGTGCTAGGACACATATGGTGTGGAGGCGGCCAACCTATCATACCATAGAGTACATCGCACGTATGCGTGACTAACTTGGGATGATTCCAGTAGAAGCAAAACAATCTTTCTCGAATTCACGGTGGCAACTTACATCAAATGCACGTGAATTAGAGGAAGTCACTCCTTTCATCCAAACGTATACCTCATGAACGGAATATGAAGGCAATGCTTACAAAGTTTCCAATACTAGTGTAATGTTCAACATGAATCATGGGGGAGACAAAATGCTGCTGATGGGCTCAACAAAAATTCATCCAGGTTTCCATATAAATGGAATTCCACAATCATGTGAACAAGGTGTTAGCATTAGTCAGACCCAAAAGATATAATGGTGTGTGCTCGAGGAACAACCACGAGTAAGACAACATTACGAATATCGTTGGTTCTAATTTGATTTGACGCTAGCCTATACTCAAATCAAAGATTGGTTAAGACAATAGCACCGACAGTTGATCACGAGGATCAATCGATGAAGATGTCATCTTTCTTCAACACACACACACAAAAGATATCCCTTAACATGAACTAAGTCAGACAAACTTTTATCTTCCAACTCTGCAAGTTGTTGTTTAGCTCAACCGACTAGTTCAGGGTATTCAACACATAATCTTGGAGAATGGGTGGTTTGGAGGAAAACCAATATGATCACGAACTTAACATAGCGGTCAGGTGACAACCTGGTAATACTTCCGTGAAGATATCCGAAAAATCATGAACCACCGATATGACTCTAAGCTCGAGAATAATCTTGCTTTTCAGGGCAAGACGATATGATCGAAAGAGTGAGGGATTGACACAATCCCAACTCATGGATCGAAGAGTGCACCAGAAATAAGGACTAGGTAGTACGATCAATCTTAGGATGATGATTTAATAATCAACACTCTAAGAGTGAGAATATTGTCCATTTACTACAAGGCAACGAGTTGCTCGGAGTATTGATTTCACACAACACAATTCACTTGTCTGCATTTCGGTTACAACAACACGGAACCGAGGAATGAATAATGATGGCGAGAAGTATCACTGCATCAAGAATTCATAAGAGGTGGTGCAATTCTCATGACATTCCTGACATAAAGATGGTAACACTCCAAGGTAGAACAGAGCAAAAGCTGGATTGGCATTTTGATCTGCGAAATACAACTACTTTGACCAGTCCAAGAAATGGATGAGGTGCTAGAGTTTGTTTCTCCTAGTCATTCCGGAATAGAATGGCTTGTCGGACCACAAGGATAATAGGCATCGATAACACGAATGCGCGATGTAACGCCCGGATAATTAAGCTACAGTGAATCTCCGCTAATGATGCCATGTCACCTCGGTTACTGTTGATAAACCCGCGTAGTTCGAAACCCAGTTCAAAATTCAAATTTAAAATAAAGGCAAACAATAAAAGTTTTCAAAAATTGAAACAAAAATGTTTGGTGGTTGCCAAATATTACAAAGGTAATTATGGTGCAGCAAACACATTTTTATAAAATGTCTAAATAATTGAAAATGTTTTAAAACAGAAATGCAAATAGATAAAACAAAACAAAAAAAACAAAAAAAGAGAAACCCCCCTGGGCCGTGGCCCAACTGGGCCAACCCACCAGGCCCAGCCGGCCACCCACCCCACCCACTCCTTATCCACTACGCCACCCCCACCCACTCCACCGACACCCCACAACCCCCCGAAAATATCTCCTCCCCCTCCTCTCTCCCGATCTGGATCGGGATCGAGAGGAGGCCACCGCCGCCTGGAACCGCCCTCGCCGCACGACGACCACGCCGGCGCCCGAAGCTCCCTCGCGAGACCACCTCAACGGCCTGCTCCCTCCCCGTCGCCCGGTCGTCCCCGTCGACCTCCTCAACCCCCACTGCCTCGTACCCTACAACCACCTCGTGAGGCCCCCTCCTTCTCTGCCTCGCGCCCGCCGCGCACCGGGCGCGCCCATGGCCGCACACACACGCGCATGCCACCCGCCCCCCACGCCGGCCCGGACCTCCCTCGCCCGCCTCCACTTGCCTGCCCGCACCTGCCGCGCCGTGGCTTTGCTTGGCCGTCGCCCCCGCTGCATGCTGTTACTGCTCGGCTTCGCCACTGCCGCGAATGCGCGCCCGAGCCCCGCGCACTCACCGCCCCATCTGGCTCCGGCGAGCGCGTCCACCCCCGAGTTTGCGCTCCCAGCACTGGCCGCTCGCCGCGTCCAGCTCCGCCCATTTCAGTTGCTGCGCCGCCTCGCCTCGCCCGCGCTACGGCCATCGCCGTGCACGCATACCCCGTTGCTCCCGCAACCACTGTCGCCACCCGCTTGGCCTCGCCCTCGCCGCGGCCACGCCTGGGTGCGCCCCACCGCATGCCCCTGCTCCCCCCGCCCTGCCTAGCTCGCCGTGGCCACCGGCCTCTCCCTGCTCCGGCGCCCTGCCGGGCTTGCCCGCCCGCTCGGGCTGCGCCCCACGCCCGTGCCCGCAAAGGCCACAGGGGCCTTTTGACAGCTGGGCCCCAAACCCCCTCTGTGTCTATGATGAAGGGGGCCCCCACCCCCCAGAACGGATTTAAAAAAATAAGTAAATAAAATTATTAATTAATTAACCTAATTAATCTTAATTAATTAATTAATTAATTAAAGAATTAATTAAACTAATTAATCTTGATTAGATTAGCCTAAGCAGATAACTAAACCCTATTTAACCCAACAGGGTATGACAGGTGGGTCCCACTGGACCCACGCATCAGTTGACCCAGTCAACCCCTGTTAACTGGTGACGTTAGCATGACATCATGCTGATGTCATAAATCCAAATTTCGAATTAAATTAAATAATTAATTAAATTCCAGAAATTAATAAAAACTTTAGAAAATCATATCTTTTAATCCGTAACTCGGATGAAAATACTTTGTGCATGAAAGTTGCTCAGAACGACGAGACGATTCCGGATACGCAACCCTTTCGTCCGCCACACCTCCCTAACCTATCAAACTCGTAACTTTCCCCCTCCGGCTCCTCTGCCTGAAAACGCGAAACACCGGGGATACCTTCCCGGATGTTTCCCCCCTTCACCGGTATCACCTCATACCGCGTTAGGGCACCCCTAGCACCGTTACTTGTCTTGTCATGCATCGTTATGCATCTGTTTGCATTGTATTCATTGTTTCTTCCCCCTCTTCTTCCGCTAGACACCGAGACCGACGCCGCTGCTACCCAGTACGACTACGGAGTTGACGACCCTTCTCTCTTGCCAGAGCAACCAGGCAAGCCCCCCCTTTGATCACCAGATATCGCCTACTCTTCTCCCTACTGCTTGCATTAGAGTAGTGTAACATGTTACTGCTTTCTGTTAATCCTATTCTGATGCATAGCCTGTCCTTGCCACTACTATTGATACCTTTACCTGCAATCCTAATGCTTAGTATAGGATGCTAGTTTATCATCAGTGGCCATGCATTCTTGTCCGTCTGCCATGCTATATTATCGGGCCGTGATCACTCGGGAGGTGATCACGGGTATATACTATATACTTTATACAGGATACATGTGGTGACTAAAGACGGGTCGGCATGTGGAGCACCCGCGAGTGATTCACAGATTGGGGGCTGAAAGGACCTTTGTCCCAACGGCCCTCTGTGTGGATCTTTGTGGCGAAGCGACAGGGCAGGTTGAGACCACCTAGGAGAGAGGTGGGCCTGGCCCTGGTCGGCATTCGCGGTTATTTCAAAATAACACGCTTAACGAGATCTTGGTATTTGATCTGAGTCTGGCTACTGGCCTATACGCACTAACCATCTACGCGGGGACAGTTATGGGCACTCGACGTCGTGGTATCAGCCGAAGCCTTCGTGACGCCAGCGACTGAGTGGCGCGCGCCAGATTGGACCGTAAGCCTGCTCTTGTATTAAGGGGGCTAGTTCTGCTTCCGGCCGCGTTCGCAACGTGCAGGTGTGCAAAGGGTGATGGGCCCAGACCCCTGCGCCATAGGATTTAGACCGGCGTGCTGACCTCTCTGTTGTGCCTAGGTAGGGCTGCGACGTGTTGATCTTCCGAGGCCGGGCATGACCCAGGAAAGTGTGTCCGGCCAAATGGGATCGAGCGTGTTGGGATATGTGGTGCACCCCTGCAGGGAAGTTAATCTATTCGAATAGCCGTGATCTTCGGTAACAGGACGACTTGGAGTTGTACCTTGACCTTATGACAACTAGAACCGGATACTTAATAAAACACACCCTTCCAAGTGCCAGATACAACCGGTGATCGCTCTCTCACAGGGCGACGACGGGAGGATCATCGGTTAGGGTTATGCTATGCGATGCTACTTGGAGGACTTCAGTCTACTCTCTTCTACATGCTGCAAGATGGAGGTGGCCAGAAGCGTAGTCTTCGACAGGATTAGCTATCCCCCTCTTATTCTGGCTTTCTGCAGTTCAGTCCACCGATATGGCCCTTTACACATTTACCCATGCATATGTAGTGTAGCTCCTTGCTTGCGAGTACTTTGGTTGAGTACTCACGGTTGCTTTCTCCCTCTTTTCCCCTATCCCTTCTACCTGGTTGTCGCAACCAGATGTTGGAGCCCAGGAGCCAGACGCCACGGATGATGATGACTACTACTATTCGGGAGGTGCCTACTACTACGTGCAGCCCGCTGACGGCGACCAGGAGTAGTTTAGGAGGATCCCAGGCAGGAGGCCTGCGCCTCTTTCGATCTGTATCCCAGTTTATGCAAGCCTTCTTAAGGCAAACTTGTTTAACTTATGTCTGTACTCAGATATTGTTGCTTCCGCTGACTCGTCTATGATCGAGCTCTTGTATTCGAGCCCTCGAGGCCCCTGGCTTGTAATGTGATGCTTGTATGACTTATTTTTATTTATAGAGTTGTGTTGTGATATCTTCCCGTGAGTCCTTGATCTTGATCGTACACATTTGCGTGCATGATTAGTGTACGGTCAAATCGGGGGCGTCACAAGTTGGTATCAGAGCCGACTGCCTGTAGGAATCCCCCTTCCACACTCCTTGGCCGAAGTTGAGTCTAGACATTACAAAAACTTTTACTAACATGGCTGTGTGCCTTACAGGCCCACATCGCCATCTGGGTGGTATTAGGCTCTTTTACTCCTCGATCCTTACTCTGGGACACTGAACTCTCTCCTACTCGGGTTAAACGATTTTACTAACTCTAACACTAGGATCCCGTGACCACGTTCACCCCAAAGTTGGATAAGCCCTAGTTATTCTTTAGAGTAGTATTTGAACATTATCCACATTGTCATTTGACTCCTGTGAAAACATCTTTGTTTTCAGATGGAACCCACAAGGCAGGTCGTGCGCCACACGACGGCCATTGGTGCTTCAGGATCACCTGCTGTGTTGGTTGAGATGATGACCTATCTGGGTTACCGCTGGCACCCTGAGTACACCGTCTATGAGGAGTATCAGGACTTCAACCAAGAGCAGTACCGTGCCATCATCCACCTCTACTCTCGGGAGTATGACTCCACTACTGTGCTGCACACTGCTCATGGTGTTGGAGTGACTATCGATATGGCGGTCCACGATGCTGCTTATACTGCTCTGACACGTCTTCGTGGAGAGTATCAGGAGTTGGGCACCTCCCCCTTCAGGCACATTGCTATCGCATCTGATGTTGGTGCGGAGGGATACTACACTGCTGCCTACTCCACTGTCACCCGAGAGCCCTTCTACCATCAGAACCTGGTTCTGCATGCTGACGGTCTGGATAGAGCTAACCGAGCTCTTCGCCACGAGTTGTACACCACCCGTCAGCACCTGTATCGTGCTCTGACGCTGTTGCACCCCTCTGTCTGCTCTGGTGATCTGTTGCGTTCTGCGATCTACCCTGCCCGGACCGTGATGCCCCAGGGCGTCGGCTGGCCAAATGTGGGAGGCTACTCTCCTGCATTGGGTCCTCTCCTGCCACCTGCGCATCGGGTTCCGCACCAGAGTATCCGCGGACCCCAGGCTACTCGCGTGGAGGTCTTCCCTTCGCGTCACTACCAGCTGTCGGGCTACACCTACCTCCGCAGTACCGCATGGGACTGACGTAGACTTGCTTATTAGTGTTAGATGCATTCGCCGCGAGCCTGTGTGCCGCCTATGATGTCTTAGCCTATGTACTAAACACTGTGTAACGAACTCTATGCATGATCTCTTTTGTAAGATATGCCGACTACTATGTAGTATCTATCGTGCTGCTTTCGTTGTGCATGTTTCATCATGAATGATTCTTGTCTTTGCAAATTTCTCAATGCTGAACTACCACTGTTATATATTAGCAGGATGGTTAGACCAGGTGGTCGTGGTCGTGGTGGCAACGCCCCACCACCGCCTGCGTACATGGCTGGGATGATGCAACAGTTTGAGCTGAATCATTAGTTCATGGAGAATATTATGGCTCAGTTTCCTCGCCCCAATATGAACCAGCAGCCAACCCAAGTGACTCTGCAGGATTTCATGCGCCTCAACCCAACCATGTACCGCAGCTCAACTCAGCCTCTGGATGCTGACGACTGGCTCCGTGACATCACCTATGAGATGGAGTCTGCTGATGTAGCCCCTGCCAGCTATGTCACCTTTGCTTCCTTCTTCCTGAAAGGACCCGCGACTCAATGGTGGGACAGCCACAGGCGTACTCTGCCAGCTGGAACAATCATTACCTGGCCAGACTTTCAAGATGCCTTTTGTGCTCGCTTCATTCCTCAGGGAGTCATGGACCGTAAGAAGTGCGAGTTTCGCAACCTCACCCAAGGCAACAAGACTGTTGAAGCTTATCAACGGGAGTTTCTTGACTTGTCCCGCTATGCTGAAGAGGACATTGCAACTGATGCACACAGATAGGAGAAGTTCCGTGATGGCCTTCAAGCTGACATCAAGCTCGCACTTCTAGTGCATGACTTTGCTGATTTTGCCACTCTGGTGAACAAAGCCATCAATGTCGAAACTGGTCTGCAAGAATACCAGAGCTCTCACAGGCGCAACCGTGACACGGGCTCATCTTCGGGCCCGTCTTCGCAGAAGCGTAAGATATGGATTCCCAACAGTATGTACCAGCCAAATGCACCTGCCCCAAGGCAGACCTATGCTGCACCTCGTCTGCCTGCTCCTCCAACTAGGCGGCCAAGACTTCCAGCTCCGCCACCACAAGCTCCTATTCCCACTCCCAATAATGGTCTCTGCTACAAGTGTGGTCAGCCAGGTCACCGTGCGTAGTTCTTAATCCCTGTAGAAAAGAAGAGGTTGACTCAGATCAGAAGGACATAAGGTAAAGGAGTAAAAAGAGCCTTACATTCCCTTCCACAATCAATTCCCTTATATAACTAAAGCATTTCTAGACTCAACATCGACCAGTTTGGCTTGATAATCCTACAGGCAGTCAGGCTCTGATACCAAAGCTGTCAGGACCCCGATTCTAAGTCACGCTGATCTAGCCTGTAACACCTCATATCACTTTGCGGCCTCACGCACGGTATTCCCACGGGTGTCGCCTTACCATGGCCCGGGACCGTTTGCGCCTTTTGGCTCACGTATATGATAGTGTCGCTAGCATCCATATGACAGAGAACCCGGGCCGACATGACTAGTCGTGAACCCAAAGTGGCACTAACTTACGGGGACAGGCATACATGAATCGACATCGAGCATGTCGGTCAGCAGCGTGCGAATCCGGGCTGTAGCACTGGGCTAACAGGACTCCGGTGAACCGGGCTATAGCAGCCTAGGCAGGACTCCGGATGTCACCGCGTGACATTTCCCCGAAGGGACAGACACAGGAACAAAGTGAATCACATGCCGGCCAGTCAAGTGTTCCGGAGCAGTAGTGCTGGGCTAGCAGGACTCCGGTGAACCGGGCTGTAGCGGACTACTATGGCTCGTGGAAGCACAGGACTACATTTCCCCATAAGAGAGGCTACCAATGATAAACAACTAGGTTGTCGGATCCCACACATACCAAGCATTTCAATCATACACACAATACGCTCAATATGTGTAAATACAACATGGCATCACAACAAAACTCTACGACTCAAAGTATTTATCCATTAGGCTCCGAGGAGCGAGATATTACAAACATGGGTCTCATGACCCAACATTCAGAGCGTACAAGTCAAAGCACATGCAGAAGCTTAACATGTCTGAGTACAGACATCTACAAATGAAAAAGGCTGAGAAGCCCGACTATCTACAAGACCCTCCCAAGGGTAGAAGATCGTAGCTGAGGTAACGAGCTAAACGTCGAAGTCCACGTGGAACTACTAGCGAGACTGAAGTCTCTCTACAAAACATAAAATAAGCAAACGTGAGTACAAATGTACCTAGCAAGACTTACATCAGAACTAGCTACATATGCATCAGTATCAACAAAGGGGGTGGTGGAGTTGAACAGCAGCAAGCCAGCTTTGACTCAGTGGCTATCCTGAACTACGACTGCAAGTAACTCTTTGAGGTGGCGCACATGAGTCCACATATTCACCATATCAATACACCACTATGGATCCGCTCCCGTCTTCCCATGAGAACGCCATCCATAGCACTCACGCTTATCTTGCGCATTTTAGAGTATCCACTTTCACTTGTCTATGAACTATATAGGCAACCCAAAAGTCCTTTACCGCGGACACGGCTATTCGAATAGATCATTTATAACCCTGCAGGGGTGTACTCCTTCACACACGCTCTCGCCACTTACCACCATGTACACGTCGTGTATCTCGGCAACCTTCAAGCGGAAGCCTGGCGAGGGAGTCGGCCACGACCTGACTAACCACACAAGTCTCTAGTCCAGGTTTATCGCCTATTCGGGTTCCATCCGTGAGGAGATCCGGATGGAGTTTTGCTCACAGCCCCAAACGATGTGTGCAGGGTTCCCGAGACACCAGACGGGTGCCCGGTACACCGTGCCACGGTGTATCTACCGCATCATAGCCCACCCCTAGGGTCAGCGCTACGCATGGCCGCCAACACATATCCTACAAACACCAGAAACTAGTTGCAACTCCTGGACAGAGGGCAAGGGCAGTTAATAAGTCGAGAGGGTCCATTGGTTTCGGGCCCAATGCGTGGTAGTAGCTATTCATGGATCACAAACATAGAACTCAGTTCCTGAGGACGGTTTCAATGAGACAACCCACCATGTACTCCTACATGGCCTCTCACCGCTACCTTTACCAAATCGTGTTTACACACTTAGTTCACACACAGTAGGACATGTTCATCACTATTCCAATTCATCCCCGATGAATCAGACCTGACTCAACTCTAAGCACTAGCAGGCATGACAAACAAGCATGAATGAGTAGGCACATCAGGGCTCAAACAACTCCTACTCATGCTAGTGGGTTTCTTCTATTTACTGTGGCAATGACAGGTCATGTAGAGGAAAGGGGTTCAACTACCGCAGCATGTAACAGTTGAATCGTTGTTGTCCTAATGCAGTAAAAGAGAGCAGGAGCGAGAGAGTGGGATTGTATCGGAATGAACAAGGGGTTTTGCTTGCCTGACACTTCTGAAGATAGTATAGTTCTCCATCGGTGTCATCGATCACATCATCGAAGCAACGTCTATTGAGAGGGGACAATTACCGGAAATAGAGAGAAAACACAATCAGTGCAATGCAACAATATGATGCATGATTATTACATGGCAAAATGAGTGTGTTGGGCTAATGCATCTACAACCAGGCTGGTTTGAGCTCATTTGAATCAAAGATTCAAATACAAACTCAAGTTATGGGTTTATAAAGTTCATTAACATGTTCTGAGCTATAAAGCAAGGTTAGGTTTCTCTAACATCCATAAAACCAATACAGATGGAGAGATTGGATTTTTCTGATCATTTTTCATATATAACTTATTTCATTCTGAGTTATGGTTGAATTTCTATGAATTTTAGAAGTTTAGGGCATTTTCTGGAATTTCCTGAATAAGAATAAATCCAGAAAATGAGTTATTGCGTCAGCACTGCGTCACTGTGACGTCAGCTGGTCAACAACGCCTAACGAGAGTCAAACCTGACAGTGGGACCCATATGTCATTGACTCAGCTAATTAATATAGTTAATTAGCCTTAAATTAAACCTAACTAAAATGTCAGTGGGGCCGGGGCCCACATGTCAATGACCCAGGATTAGATTAGCAGGGTCATTAGTCTAATTAACTTGTGGTTAGGCCGGAGTTTAGCCGGTGGCGACAGCACGCACGACAGAGGCTCACCGGAATTCCTCCTCCGGCGGCCTAAAGCGCGGCGGAGGGCATCTACGCGTTGCTCGTGCTCGTCCGCATCGAGCAGTGCAAGCAGCAGTGGCTACGGCGGCCCATAGCAACGGCAACGGCGACAAGTGCGGTGGCCAGAGCTCGGCCGGCAATGGTTTGGGCGATGCCGAGCAAGGGAGGAGCCGTGGTTAGTCGTGTTCGACTCACGGAAGTGCGGTGAGTGCAACGGTGAGCTCGGATGCGAGCTTGCGCGGCCGTAGCCACGGTGGCGACAAGGCCGGTGGCGGGGAGCTCTCGGGCCTGACGGAAACAACAACTACAGTGACGTTCGAGAAAAAGGAGGGGGGGGTTTTGGGGAGAGATGCTCATGGTGGTCACGTCGAGCAGGTCAGCGGGCTCGAGGAGGGGCTGGTGACGGCGCGCGGTTGCCGGCGATCTCGGGTGGCCGACGAGGGAAGCGGCAGTGCTGGCGGCGTCCAGGGGCTTCCGGTGTCATGAGGATCGGTGAGGAGGAAGAGGGTATCGGGGCGGAGCTTGTAGACTAATCGGGGTGTCATCGGGACAGCGATGGCCGCGGTGGTGGCGAGCGGCGGCGACGAACCCGTTCGGGTGGGTGAGAGAGAGAGAGAGGTCCAGGGGAGGGGATGAGCATGGGGGAGAGTGGGAGGGGGGGCCAAGGGGAGTGCGTGGCGCTCACAACCGCGTCGGGGAAGCGGCGGAAGCAGGAGGTGGCGCCGCGTGTGGCCAGCGCGCAGCGAGCACGCGCCCCAGTCCTCCTGGCGGGAGGTTGGGGATGACTGGCAGTGGCCAGTGGGCTTGGCCAGTCTGCTGGGCTGCTGCTACAGGTAAGTGGCCCAGGTAACTCTCTCTCTCTACCTTTTTTTCTATTTTGTTCTGTTTTCTAATATTTCTGCAAGTTTGTGGCTTTTCTAAAAAAATACCTAGGCACTTCCAAAAATCACCAAACTGCTCATGCTCACTGTATGGAATAAACCCAACCTGGAACATTTCAGTTTAGGATTATTTGGACATTATTTCTTATATAACAGAAATAATTCCAACCCAAATATATTATTGATTTAAATCAAAGGCCCAAATAAATTATTTCTATGACTCCAAAAATGTTGGTTTGAATTTCACCTCATGCCAATATTTTCACAGAATAATAGGAACATTTTCTTGGACTCATTTGATGAGATTTAAATGTTGGTTATTTTTAGGGGTTTTCTGAGGCTTTGAAAATTCCTCAATTCAGATTTCAATTGAATTTAAACATGATGCAGAAACCAAGCTAGTCCAAGGCCAGGGTAAAGCTAGGGATGTGACATAAATGTTTGAAAAGTTCAAGCAATTTCAGAGTGAAGTTGAGAATCATCGTAACAAGAAGATCAAGTTCCTTTGATCTGATCAAAGGGAAAGTATCCGAGTTATGAGTTTGGCAATCACTAAAGACAAGGTGGAATCGTTTCACAGTTGATGCCGCCTGGAACACCATAGCATGATGGTGTGTCCAAACATCGTAATCGAACCTTATTGGATATGGTGTATGATGTCTCTTACCAATCTACCGCTATTTTGGGGGGTTATGCATTAAATACAATTACATTCACTTTAAATAGGGCACCATCTAAGTCCGTGGAGACGACACCGTATGAACTGTTGTTTGGGGCTACGATGCTTATGTCGATAGGCTTCGGTCGGAAAAGCTCGAACCCAAAGCGGAAAATTGTGTCTTCATAGAATACCTAAACAAGATGATTGGGTATACCTTCTATCTCATATCTGAGGGCAAAGTGTTTGTCGCTAAGAACATGTCCTTTCTCGATAAAGAGTTTCTCTCGAAAGAATTGAGTGGGAGGATGATAGAACTTGATGAGGTTGTTGAACCTTCACTTCAACCAGAGAGTAGCGCAGCACAGAAAGATGTTTATGTGGCAACTACGTCAGTTGAAGAGAAAGCTAATGATGATGATCATGAAGCTTCAGATCAAATTACTATCAAACATCGTAGGTCGACAAGGGTGTGTACAACTTCTCAATGGTAACCCTGTCTTAAAAGTCATGTTGTTGGACAACGATGAACCTATGAGCTATGAAGAAGCGATGGTGGGCCCGGATTCCAACAAATGGCTAGAAGCCATGAAATCCGAGATAGGATCCATGTATGAGAACAAAGTATGGACTTTGGTGGACCTGCCCGATGAATGGCAAGCCATTGAGAATAAATGGATCTTTAAGAAGAAGACAGCCGCTGATGGTAATGTGACCATTTGTGAAGCTCGACTTGTCTCAAAGAAGTTTCGGACAAGTTCAAGGAGTTGACTATGATGAGACTCTCTCAATCATAGCGATGCTAAAGTCTGTTAGAACTATGTTAGCAGTTGCTACATTTTCATTTACAAAATCAGGCAGATGGATGTCAAAACAAGGTTTCCTTGATGGTTTTCGTGAGGAAAGGTTGAATGTGATGCAACCAAAGGTTTTTGTCAATCCTAAGGATGCTAAAAGGTATGCAAACTCCAGTGATCCTTCTATGGACTGGAGCAAGCATATCGGAGTTGGAACATACGCTTTGATGAGGCGATCAAAGCATTTGGGTTTATACAAAGTTTGCAAGAAACTTGTATTTGCAAGAAAGTGAGTGGGAGCACTACAACATTTCTGATAGGTGTGACATATTGTTGATCGAAAATGATATAGAATTTCTAGAAAGCATAAAGGGTTGTTTGAATGTAGTTTTTCAAAGGAAGACCTGTGTAAAACTGCTTACATGTTGGGTATCAAGATCTACAGAGATAGATCAATACGCCTGATAAGAATTTCACAGAGCACATACCTTGACATGATCTTGAAGGAGTTCAAGATGGATCAGTCAAAGAAGGAGTTCTTGCCTAAGTTGTGAGGTGTGAAGTTAAGACTTGAAGCTCGACCACGGCATAAGAAAGATAAAGGACGAAAGTCGTCCCCAATTCCTTAGCCATAGGCTCTATACGATATGCCATGTTGTGTACCGCGATGTGGCTTGCCACGTGTTTGGCAAGGGGGTACAAGAGTGATCCAGGAGTGGATCATTGGACAACGGTCAAAATTGTCCTTAGGAATAACGAAATGTTTCTCGCTAATGGAGGTGATAAAGAGTTCGACGTAAAGGATTACGTTGATGCAAGCTTTAACACCTATCCGGATGACTCTGAGTAGCAAACCGGATACGTATAGTGGAGCAACCATTTGGAATAGCTCCAAGTGGAGCATAGTAGCAACATCTACAATATGAAATCGAGATTTGCGAAGAACACACGGATCTGAATGTTGCAGACCCGTTGACTGACGCTTCTCTCTTAAGCATAACATGATCAAACCCTAGAACTAATTGAGTGTTAATCACATGGTGATGTGAACTAGATTATTGACTCTAGTAAACTCTTGGGTGTTAATCACATGCCAATGTGAACTAGATTATTGACTCTAGTAAACTCTTCGGGTGGTAGTCACATGGCGATGTGAACTATGAGTGTTAATCACATAACGATGTGAACTAGATTATTGACTCTAGTGCAAGTGGGAGACTGTTGGAAATATGCCCTAGAGGCAATAATAAAATGGTTATTATTATATTTCCTTGTTCATGATAATTGTCTATTGTTCATGCTATAATTGTATTAACTAGAAATCATAATACATGTGTGAATACATAGCCCACAACATATCCCTAGTAAGCCTCTAGTTGACTAGCTCGTTGATCAATAGATGGTTTTGGTTTCCTGACCATGGACATTGGATGTCATTGATAACGGGATCACATCATTAGGAGAATGATGTGATGGACAAGACCCAATCTTAAGCGTAGCACAAGATCGTGAAGTTCATTTGCTAAAGCTTTTCTAATGTCAAGTATCATTTCCTTAGACCATGAGATTGTGCAACTCCCGGATACCGTAGGAATGCTTTGGGTGTACCAAACGTCACAACATAACTGGGTGGCTATAAAGGTGCATTACAGGTATCTCCGAAAGTGTCTGTTGGGTTGGCATGAATCGAGACTGGGATTTGTCACTCCATATGACAGAGAGGTATCTCTGGGCCCACTTGGTAATGCATCATCATAATGAGCTCAATGTGAATAAGGAGTTAGCCACGGGATCATGCGTTACGGAACGAGTAAAGAGACTTGCCAGTAATGAGATTGAACGAGGTATGGGGATACCGACGATCGAATCTCGGGTAAGTAACATACCGATAAATAAAGGGAATTATATACGGGATTGATTGAATTCCCGACATTGTGGTTCATCCAATGAGATCATCATGGAACATGTGGGAGCCAATATGGGTATCCAGATCCCGCTATTGGTTATTGGCCGAAGAGATGTCTCGGTCATGTCTGCATGGTTCCCGAACCCGTAGGGTCTACACACTTAAGGTTCAGTGATGCTAAAGTTGTAATGGGAAATAGATGTGGTTACCGAAGGTTGTTCAGAGTCCCAGATGAGATCCCGGACATGACGAGGAACTCCGGAATGGTCCGGAGGTGAAGATCGATATATTGGACGAAGGGTATTGGAGTCCGGAATTGTTCCGGGGGTACCGGGTGATGACCAGCGTGTCCGAAAGGGGTTTCGAAGGCCCTGACAAGCGTTGGGGGGCCTTATGGGCCAAGGGGAGGGGGGCACATCAGCCCACTAAGGGGTTGAGCGCCCCTCGCACCCCATCTCACGTAACTTGGGGAGGTGGGAGCACCTCCCCTAGGGCAGCCACCCCTCCCGGCTTGGGGGGGCAAGCTTCCTAGGGGTGGGGGCGCCCAAACCCATCTAGGGTTTCCCCTATGGCCGGCGCCCCTCCCCTAGGGAACCCTAGGGCACCTCCTCCACCCCCTTCCCCCTATATATAGTGAGGGAGAGAGAGGGCAGCCGCACCCTTCCCCTGGGGCAGCCGCTCCCCCTCTCCTACACCTCATCCTCCTCGGTAGCGCTTGGCGAAGCCCCGCCGGAGAACCACGAGCTCCATCACGACCACGCCGTCGTGCTGTCGGAGTTCTCCCTCAACTTCTCCTCTCCCCTTGCTAGATCAAGAAGGAGGAGACGTCCCCGGGTTGTACGTGTGTTGAACACGGAGGCGCCGTTGTTTGGCGCTTAGATCGGAATCGACTGTGATCTGGATCGCTGCGTGTACGACTCCACCAACCACGTTCTTGTAATGCTTCCGCTTACTGATCTTCAAGGGTATGAAGATGCACTCCCTCTCTCTCGTTGCTAGTATCTCCTAGATTGATCTTGGTGACACGTAGGAAATTTTTGAATTATTGCTACGTTCCCCAACAGATAGGTTGCGGCTCGCCGCACGACGAGACCGTTGGAGCGCCTAGAGCGAGAGGCGCGGCGCGCCACACAGCAAGAGTGGATCCATCGGTGCTTGCCTGCTGTCGACATGGCGTCGCCGCTGGGTACACGTCCGGTCAGTACCCCCATTCCTTGCCAGGAGTGGGCAGAGGCCCTCGGCGCCGTACTTGCACTAGAGGCCGGCCGCACCGTACTTGCTCCGGAGCCCTCCGCGCCGTTTGCGTGGGTGCCACCATTCGCCTTGTCCGCGGCCCGCTGGATGCCAACGCGCTGGTCCATAGGCTCGACCGCCTCCTTCGCCCAGGTGTCCACCTAGGCGCAGTAGAGGAACATGGCCGTCGCATCCTTGAGCTGGTGATCTCCGATGAAATAGCCAACTTGGAGCTTGAGATCGTGCTCCACATGTATCGCGAGCGTGTCGAGCGCTCGGACGAACGCCTGCACGAGTTCAGGCAGAGCCAGGAGCTACCGTAGGCAAAGGCTGCTGGTCATGGTCTCATGGATGCATTCTATTTTGAAAAGTTGTTTCTACATAGATAGCTATGTATTCACAGCAATCATAGTATTGCTATGTTTATTGGTCTGTTTCAATGTGTGTACTCTGTTTTCCATTCTTATATGTTCTATTTCAATGTGTGTATATACATTTTCTATTCTGTATATGTGGATGATAACAACTAGATTCAAATTAGTATACAAAAACAGATAGAAAATGGAATTCATAATATATATATATATATATTAAATGTTCATTAGTTCATCAGAGAATATATATATATATAAATAATATCATCACATATACGTGATGATACTTAACTACTAGGTACAATGCATAAAATTGAAAATGAACAATACTAACACTAATAATCCCTCCTGGGGCAAGTATTCCAGCAGCCCCTTGCCAGCAGCTCCATGGTGCGCGGCATCTTCCCAGTGCGGAGGCAGTACTCCGCCTCCTCCGCCTCGCAGGGCTTGACGTACCGATCTGCCTCTTCCTGGCGGACGCGTGCGGCCGATCTTGCCATTTTGTTGGGCGCCCGCCGGAGTTCCTGGTAGGTGGCATGCTAGAGCTTATCGGCCCACCTCCACGCAATGACGAGGCGCCCAGCACCTATGACCTTCCTCGCGAAGTACCCATCTTCGTACACCTCCTCAGCACGACGACGCACCCGCCCCCAAAGCTCCGCCACCTCCTTTTTCCAGGCGGCATCACGGCTTCACAGGTCGCCTGGTACCTGGCTTCCTCCTCCGCCATCTCCTTCTTGAATGCCACTTGCCTGGCTTTCTCAGCCGGCGGCAGCGACTTCCATAGACAAAGAATGTACTGGCCCCAAAACCAATCCAAATTGGGGGGTCTGGCGCAACCTTGTTAGGCGGCGCGTAGGGGTCCTCGTCGCTGCTAATTGAGTGAGCGTCCTCAGGGGGTGGCAACTCCTCGTCGGCGCGTGGGCATACCGGCGGCACCATGGCAGAGATTTGAGAGAGAGAGATAGGGTGAGCGAGGGGAGGATGTAGATGAGAATGCAGGCGGGATGACGTGAGCAAGGTAGTATTTATTGGCGGCCAGAATCCAGATCGACGGGGACAGTACACACGCCGATAGCCGGAATTTACAAGTACTGTAGTTTGAATTACACACGATTCCCGCAGCAAAATCCATGTGTCAACATAATAGCCAAAATATGTGTGTGAACATAATAGCTGACGGTTTCCAATGCAGAACCGTGTCTGGTTAATGATCCCCGCCATTCACCTACCAACATCGAGCCACGAGATAGACTGCCAATCGTGTGGGGGCCGGTTGTCTTGCCAGATCTTTACATTTTCTTTTTTGAACACCAGATATTTACATCGTCTGATGATTTTTAAACTCGCACACAAGTACACAAAATATGATTTTCCAAACCATTATGGTTAGGCATTGCATGTAGATGTAGTTCAAATTTGAATTACGATCATTAAATGGTTAGTAAATCACTTAAATGTCTTTAAAAGGTCAAATGACCCCTGAAATTTTCCAAATTTTCACATGATAGTTGTATTAGTGCATGTTAAACGTAGAAAAAAATTGAAGGCCGTAAGAGGAAGCTATCTCCCGTTCATCATCAAACATGCATTGTTCCCTCTCGGAACTTCGAACCTTCTAGTGAGTTGCTCCAGTTTGTGAGGGGTGTGTGTCCAAACTTTCGTCAAACATGCCAATTTTTTTACCACATCATCTTGGTGGCATGCCATTAAATCAAGCAAGGTTTCATGTTTTTCTGATCATTTTTTAATTTTTTGGAATTAAAATGCCATGGCACTCCATGCATGTGTGCCCATGCCTTGAGACCAATATGTTTGAAAATTCCTTCTAATTTACTGCACATGGAATTAACTCCCACACAAGTACACAAAAAATATGATTTTTCAAACCGTTATGTTTAGGCGTTGCATGTAGATGTAGTTCAAATTTGAATTACGGTCATTAAATAGTTAGAAAATCACTTAAATGTCTTTAAAAAGTCAAATGACCCTTGAAATTGTCCAAATTTTCACAGGAGAGTTGTATTAGTGCACGTTAAACATAGAAAAAAAATTTGAAGGCCGTAAGAGGAAGCTATCTCCCGTTCGTCATCAAACATGCATTGTTCCCTCTCGGAACCACGAACCTTCTAGTGAGTTGCTCCGGTTTGTGAGGGGTGTGTGTCCAAACTTTCGTCAAACATGCCAATTTTTTACCACATCATCTTGGTGGCATGACATGAAATCAAGCAAGGTTTCATGTTTTTCTGATCATTTTTTAATTTTTTGGAATTAAAATGCCATGGCACTCCATGCATGTGTGCCATGCCTTGATACCAATATGTTTGAAAATTCCTTGTAATTTACTGCACATGGAATTAAATCACGCACAAGTACACAAAAATATGATTTTTCAAACTGTTATGGTTAGGCGTTGCATGTAGATGTAGTTCAAATTTGAATTACGGTCATCAGATGGTTATAAAAATCACTTAAATGTCTTTAAAAGGTCAAATGACCCCTGAAATTTCCAAATTTTCACAAGACAGTTGTATTAGTGCAAGTTAAACATAGAAAAAATTTGTAGGCCATAAGAGGAAGCAATCTCCCGTTCGTCATCAAACATGCAATGTTCCCTCTCGGACCACGAACTTTCTAGTGAGTTGCTCCGGTTTGTGAGGGGTGTGTGTCCAAACTTTCGTTAAACATGCCAATTTTTTTACCACATCATCTTGGTGGCATGACATTAAATCAAGCAAGGTTTCATGCTTTTCTGATCATTTTTTATTTTTTGGAATAAAATTTTCATGGCACTCCATGCATGTGTGCCCATGCCTTGATACCAATATCACTACAAAAAAAGACACATCCGTGACATTTTGGGCCGAACGAACAAATTTTCTGTCATACACATGACACTTCTATGACAATAATTATGACAAAACCCGGTATCATCATAGATGTGGTGGGCTCCTACTTCTATGACAAAAAATCATGACAGAAAATGGGCTTTTCGTCCTGGGCGGGCCGGAGACGCAGCTGCATGACATTCTTTGGGCCGTCCATGACAGAAAAAACCGTGGTAGAAGCGAGGGCGAGGAAAATTTCAGGGAGTTCCCGGTTACGGTGGGAGGTCGGGGGCCGAGCGATGCGCGCTTCTCTTGTACATGTACGCGCGTGTGTGCGAGCTGTTGGCTCTAACTGAACCTGAGCGAGGCGTTGGGCTCTAACTGAACCCGAGCGATTGCACTGCAGGCTACGCGTTACTGAACCCGAGCAATCGATCGATGGCTGTTAACTGAACCCGATCGAGCGATTCCTTCACTACTGCTGCTAACTAAAGCCGATCGATGCTGCCTCTGGATGAACAGTGAGCGTTGCAGGGGGGGTGGATGAACAGTTCCCGGTGGGGGTGGATGAACAGGACCCCGTGGTGTTGCCTCTGGATGAACAGGACCCCGATCGATCGAGCCGGTTGGGGCTGGATGAACAGGACCCCATGGAGGGCTGGATGAACAGGACCACCCCGTGGAGGGCAGGATGAAAAGTAAGTAGCCCGTGGAGGGGTGGTTGAACAGAAGCCCGTGGAGAGGGCTGGTTGAACAGTAGCCGGTGGAGTAGCGCGCGGTGGAGGCTGGATGAACAGGAGCCTGTGGATGAACAGTCGCAGGTGGAGGCTGGATCAGGTCGACGGTGGATGAACAGTAGCTCGTGGAGGCTGGAGGGGGTCGACGGTGGAGATGAACAGTATCCCGTGGAGTCCCGTTTTGAAGTACGCCACACCCCTCCCGATGAACAGGACCCCCGTTTCGACCGTAGCGCTCCAACACAAGTCCGTTTCCTCTATTTTGTGGTACGCCACACCCCCCCGATGAACAGGACCCCCGTTTCGACCGTAGGAGGTCTGTTTCGTCCGTTTTGCGGTATGCCACACCCCTCCCGATGAACAGGACCCCCGTTTCGACCGTAGGAGGTCCGTTTCCTCAGTTTTGCGGTACGCCAGACCCCTCCCGATGAACAGGATCCCGTATCGTACGTGGCTGGTTGAACACAAGGCCGTTTCCTCCGTTCTGCGGTACGCCAGGCCTCGTTTCCATCGCCTGTTCCGTCCAAGCCCTCCCGATGAACACGACGCATTCCGTTGCCTCCCCATGAACATGACGCTTTCTGTTGCCTCCCCATGAACACGACGCATTCCGTTGCCTCCCCATAAACACGACGACGATGCTGTTTCTCCGTTCCGACCCAGCCATGTACACGAGCTCTGGCCGTACTTATGCGCGAGTAGGCGTTCGAGACCCCGCCCGTATGTACCCATACGTGGCCGTATTTTCTTTCTTGCTCCCTGGCCGCCTCTACTACGACACATGCGCGCATCTACATCCACCAGTATATATATATGTACACGTTCACGACCAGAATGACAATGCTACGTATGCTTTGACCAGGTGGGTCCCGACTGTCAGGCACTTCCTTGCGTGCGAAGATGTAGCTAGTGGGTCCCAGCAGTCAGGGGGGCAAAATACGGTGGCCTGTCCGGTGGGTCCCCGCTGTCAGGTGGAGGAATAATTATATTGCACATAATAAGGATGCACTTCCTTGCTGCAGCCGTGGACCCAGCTGTCAGCCTCTCCACGTACAGTCAAGTCCGATGGAAGCCGTTCCTTGACCACGTTGACCATGCCGCGCTGAGAGCACCAAGGTGGTGGACGACGGTAAGGCCTGGGAAGGGGACAACGTGGAGCCGGGGAAGACGCGGCAGTGGATGCCCACGCATAGAGGAGTACGAGGGTTCACTGGTTCGCTCGGTGTGAGGCCGCCGTCGCCGCAGAATAACAGGGGGTGTGGGTGAGTAGAGGGATGGCCTGGCCAGCGGTGGGAGTAGTAGGGGGCAGTGAGGCCTCTGCCGCATCGCAGCCGTCCACAGGAGGCAGGAGCACGAGGCACGACCGGCGCTGGTTTGGGCGGCTGGAGCAAGAAGACCAGAGTTGAAGAAGCACTACGACCGTTGGATGGACATCGTACGATCACTAGAGCTAGAATCGTGCATATTGACTAAGTTGACAAAGCCCTCCGTCCCCGTCAACTTAGTAGGCCCACAAGTCAGCCTCCCACCAAGGTGGGTCCCAGCTAGCAAGGGGTATTCATTTTTTTGTGCGTAATAAGGAGGCACTTCCGGTGGGTCCGAGCTGACAGCAGGGCGAACGTTTTTTTCGCGAAATACGGTGGCCCGTCGGGTGGGTACCAGCAGTCAGGGGCAAACGTTTTTTTTTCACGATATACTGGTGGCCGTCTGGTGGGTCCCTGCTGTCAGGTGGAGGATAATTATTTTCCGCGTAATAAGGAGGCACTTCCTTGTGGCTACCGTGGACCCAGCTGTCAGCCTCTCCACGTAAAGTATTCTTCCGATGGAATTCGGTCGTTGACCACATTGACCACGCTGCGCCGACAGCACTACGGTGGTGGATGATGGCGAGGTCTAGGAAGGGGACGACGTGGAGCCGGGGAAGACGCGGCAGTGGATGCCCACGCGGAGAGGAGTACGAGGGTTCACTGGTTCAGCTGCACTGCCGTCGCCGCAGAATAACAGGGGGTGTGGGTGACTGGAGTGTAGGGATGGCCTGGCCAGCGGTGGGAGTAGTATGGGGGCGGTGAGGCCTCCACGGCAGCACAGCCGGCCACGGGAGGCAGGAGCAGGCGGCACGACCGGCGCTGCTTTGGGCGGCTGGAGCAAGAAGACCAGAGGTTGAAGAAGCACTACGGCCATTGGATGGACATCGTACGGTCAGTCGAGCTAGAATCGTGCATATTGACTAAGTTGACAAAGGCCTTCGTCCCCGTCAACTTAGTAGGCCCACTATAGTGGGTCCCAGCTAGCAGGGGGAGTATTCATTTTTTGTGCGTAATAAGGAGGCACTTCCTTGCGTGCGAAGATATAGCTGGTGGGTCCGAGCTGTCGGCGGCGGTAATGTTTTTTCGCGAAATACAGAGGCCGTTTCGGTGGGTCCCAGATGTCAGGTGGAGGAAATCATTATTTTGCGCATAATAAGGAGGCATTTCCTTGCGTGAGGCCGTGGACCCAGCTGTCAGCCTCTCCATGTACAGTCCACTTCAAATGCATGTCGGTTGTTGACCACGCTGACCACGCCACGCCGAGAGCACCAGGGCGGTGGACGACGGCGAGGCCTAGGAAGGGAACGACACGGAGGCAGGGAAGACTCGGCCGTTGTTTTTGTTTCCCATGCGGAGGGGAGTACGACTGTACGAGGGTTTACTGGTTCGTCTGCCGTCGCCGGAGACTAACAGCATGTGTGGGTGAGTAGAGGGATGGCTAGGCCAGCGATGGGAGTACGGTGGGGCGGTGAGGCCTGCGCGGCAGCAGAGCCGGCCGCGGGGAGGAGGGAGCAGGCAGTCCCGCCGGCGCTTGTTTGTGCGGCTGGAGCAGGAAGAGCAGAGATTGAAGAAGCACGACGGCCATTGGATGGCCATCCAACAGTCACTGCTTGTGCGTCAACCATTTTTTTTAGGAAAGCCTCAAATCTGTGGGAAACAGCATACAACCCATTTGCTAATTCTTAAGGTTTTTTTGGAGCCCATATTCTTTTTGTTAGCATTATAGCCCATATTGTGGCCACGGTTAAAACATTATACGAAATTTTGTATATTTTGGTGCGGTCCAAACTGTTTTTAATCCTGAAATTTCGACTCACATTCAAACAGATTTTAAAAATAAATGTATATCAATATAAAATCCAACAAATTCTCCACGCATAAAAATTAATGTAATTTAAAATCTCAAAATGAAAAAAAATATATTTGAAACTAATTGCCGGTTTGATGTGTTTTAAAAATGTACATCCCATTTCTCAATACTGATGGGCCATTTTCTCGGCCAGCCGAATGAAAGATCTCCTCGTCTTGAAAGATTTGCAGCCCAACAGGCCTGACAAAGCGACTTACTTGGCAAATCACAAAAAAACTGGGCTGTGGCCGTGGACCCAACTGTCAGTCCATTTGTTTTTTAGTCCATTTGGTGGGCTCGGTGAAACAATGATGTAGCATCTATGCAGCCCATTTAAATCCCATTTGCATTTTTCTCGAAAGCCCCGGACTTGTTGGGCTGGGTGAAAATATCATGTTGGGCTAGACGGAGAAATGTTATAAAAACATAAACACATGATTGCACGTCAGTAAAATCTTTGCAAGCTTATGTACGCAATCACTAGGAGTTAACTTGCCAAGTTATATATAAACAATTATTATTATTATTTTTTAAGAACTTTCAACTTACGAAATAAAATATCATTTTAATTTGATGAGTTAATAGTACGTGGGGTATTATTATTTTTTAGGCTAGACGTGGGACAGTTGAGTTGGTTCTAGGGGAAAGTACTGGGTGAAAACTCAGTTTACATCGAAAAAGGAAGTGGGAGAAAATTCAGAGACCTGCTGGGTCCACCTGAGGAGGGGAATATGTTGGGAGGAAGGAGATTCAAAGCATGGCAGCCGAGTGTACTAGTTTTTTTACGGACAAGTGAACTAGTTTACATACATAAGCAAATTGCCACTAAAAAAACAATCAGGTTAATGGGTTCTTAAAAGAAATATTTCGGACAAAACAGATAACTACTACACATAGGCTAATGCATGAAACACTCACATGATAAAGGTGCTTCTAAACAGATAAAGTACGACATCTTGACCTTCCTGGCACGCTTGATCATGACGCTGCGGTTGTCCGTGTACTCGTCGGTTACGGGAAGCAGACACGCCCTCATGTCCAAGATCTGCATGTACATGTCGTAGCATGCGTATGCGCCCTTGGCCGCGTAGGTTATGTAGGCTAGATTCAGAGGTACCTCCCGCGTGTTCAGGTCATCTTCTTTCATGTTGGCATATCAGGGGTCGATGATGGTCTCAGCGAGGTCAACCACGGAGTCCTTCTCCTGCCCGTTGCTGATGATCTTGTATTGCTTCTGGATGTCGACAAGCTTGTTTCACCAGATGGCCGAATCGTCGCGTTCTTCCTTCTCTCCATCGTAGCGATGGTGCAGTCGGCGCTGCTGATAAAACGGGCGAATGTTGCAGAACCTGGTGCAGCCATAGGACTGAGGCAAGGCAAAGCTTCACCGAGTCCGTATCGTTGGTGTACATCACATTCAACTTGGTGCAGCCATAGGACTGAACAGCGAACTCAAAGGGGAACTCCTTGCTGAAGTCCATAAACAGCAGGCTCACCCCTTGGATTACCATTGGAGTCTCTTCGAGTGAACGAGTGTGTAGGCGGCGGCAGCAGTTCGTTTTTCAGCTCTTGGGGAACTGGATTCAACAATAAGCTGAGTGTGTACAGGCGACAACAGTTACTACCCCTCCCTCGTCCGCTGCACGCCCGGCAGAAGATGCACCCTCGGCCACACATCGGTTCACGAGTGGGTCTGTATTGGTACTGTAATAACAGGAGTTAGTGGCCACTTTACTTAAATTTAATTAGCTTTAATAGAAATTTGTACTTAAAACAAGCAATGCATTCGCTCGTTCTATCCACAGGATCAACATGCACAACAATTAGAATTATTATTCTCAGGACGCACACGATCATCACATTTGTCGCACTTTCACAGAGATAATACTACCGAGTTTGAACTGTTTGCTATGGTTGTTGTCCTCTGCATCATCATGCCGTGTTTCCCAGCTTGCAAGATTCAGAACCAACAAATAAGATCCAAATAATAAGTACAACAAAGATGCCTACACATCTCATTGATTCCCAGCTTGCAAGATTCAGAACCAACAAATAAGATCCAAATAATAAGTACAACAAAGATGCCTACACATCTCACTGATTCCCAGCTTGCAAGATTCAAAACCAACTCATTAGAGCCTTTTGATAAAGTGAATATCGGGATTAAATCCATCTTGGCTAGCCATGTCATACAAGCGAAGAACTTGGCGAATGCTCTTGACCATCACAACATCTGTAGTTGAGTATTCCTGTTTGCACAGCATGTTTGCACAACACAAACAAGGAGACATGAGAGCATGATTTCGCTTTAATAGCGGCCTCCTTGAACTCAACCTCCAACTCTACTTGGATGAGGTCTGCCTGGAGTTCCATGATTCAATTCATGCGCCTTTTTCTGTAGTTCACCTGAAATGAAGCAAAGATTGCATCATTCATCTAGCAAGAAGTACTTGCTCTTGTGAGCTGGCAGGTTCTTCTTTAGTAGTTGCACTAAAATTGAGGAACATTAAGGTTGGTTGTCCGGCTCATGTAAGGTGCAACTATAATTTTCTTATCCTTTTGTGCAGTTCCACTAAAATAAAGTGCCATTGTGGTGACAGTGACGGCTCCATCTTGCAAAGGCTAATAAAATGTTGCACGATATTACCAGCAGAACTTGACGGAGATTTTGGAAACTCCAATCACCATTTTGTGCAGTTCCACCAAAATTGAGAGATGTTGCCCACATGACATTTTAGTTGAACTGCACAAGACACTCATTCCAAAAAAAGTGTTTTGTGCAATTCACCAAAAGGTCACAATAGCAACAAGGTGAAATGGATATCCCTATCTGCACAAAAAGATAGAAAGTAAACAGTTGCTGGTCAATAAGAATATACGAAACATATACAAAATGAAAAGAAGCATCTTAATTATGTTCATGGCAATCATGCAAGGACAATAGAAATTTTAAAACGTCAGCGATGCTTCATGTTACCAGAAGCATTACGATCAACAATGAGATTCCTCAAATACGGGATTACTTTAATGGTGGCATTGCTTGTTTACCAGACACAGTAAATCAACAGCAGCTAAAGAATTGGTTTAAGGACATGGGACCGTGGGGACACCAGGACACTCAGCAGCGTAAAGGGGCAACTTACTTATCATACTGGGGAAAACAGCAGGAGTGCCATTGTACTATGTGAGGGTAGCAAATCTAATCCTGGAGACCTTTTACTATGTGAGGGCAGCAAATCTAATCCTGGAGACCTTTTACTATGTGAGGGCAGCAAATCTAATCCTGAGACCTTTTACTATGTGAGGGCAGCAAATCTAATCCTGGAGACCTTTTACTATGTGATGGCAGCAAATCTAATCCTGGACATATTTTGTTGGCTTGTCCACCAGCCGCCACTTTCTATCCTTTTTTCAACCAATAATAGATCTGTTCCTTATCCAGTGTGTACTGCGTTTTCCCATTATTTCCCTTTTCAACCAAGAGACCGGTTGGGTATCCGGTCTCTACTACTTTCACCATATTATTTCCTCTTTGAATCAAGTCCTACATTCATGCTACAACTTTCCCCCCTTTCTTCGTTGTTTGAACAAAGCCCTAGATTCGAATGCATGAAGTAGCTTTACCTCTAATAATACTAAAAATTTAGGTGGCTTTGGAAGAGCTGATGGGAGTAGAAAAAGATGCACATGCAGACACGTGGGGATCTGGGGCAGTAGAGCAAGGCTGCTTTCGAAGAACTTATACCTGAGGGTCGCTGGGATGTCGGCGGCGGCAGGTCGGATCTACGGACAATACGGCAGGGAGGAAGAAGGGTCGGAGGACCTCCCGAGTCGGCCATGTGTCGGAGAGAACGACACGGGCAGAGGATCGGGACCCTCCGACAGCTGTGGGTTTCCTCCCTCGGTGGCAATGACCGCGTGAACGATGCACCTTTTAGTCCTCTACACACACCGGCCGAAGGGATCCGACCGGATCTGTGACCAGTGGTGAGCAGAGAGAAAATGTTGCTACCGCTGTCTTGTTTATATCTGGAGAGGATGAGAGAATGAAGAGAGCAACCCTAGTAAAGCAAGCGCTCAGGCCCCTGCGTCCATATATGGTGGAGTGATTATATTTTTTTCTCTCCACAACAAGCGTTTCAATTTGTGTACGTGGCATTAAAGAAAAGAAACTCTCTATTTAAGGTGACTACTGTACGACTCCTACTTACTACTAGTAGTACTAAAGTATTGTTCACTTGTGCTCCCCGCCCCTCCATTCATTGAACAACCCCACGGGTGAATAAACATATAGTAAGTACTGTATTTATATAGAACGAACAAGCTCGAACTGTTTTCACATAGTTAAAAGTTGAGGGCGGGGCTTTTCTCGGGCAGTACGCGCGGAAGTTTTCGGGTAGGGCCAGAAGACTATTTTAAATTTTTTTAAAAAACTTCGAGACGGCCACATAGCATGGAGCCGACCCCAACGATTTTAAGCTTACATGCACGGTACACGCTATCCTAGACTACTATACACATGAAACTGCCACACGAGCGTCCGGGCTGCGCTTGGCTCTTCGCCTCTTCGGGAAGTCAAACAATGATGGAATACTACTGCACTGGAGGAGGAGTACAGTATGCTTCTGGCCATCTGACACCGATTGAACTGCTGCATGTCCACCGCGTGCGGGAGGGAGAGCGTGTAGCGAAAGCTTCTCCTAGTCTTGCCAGCCACCATGCTCATGGGCGAGGGAGGGACGCTCCTGCCTTTGCGTGTATGACAGGTGGGCCCTACAGGTGTGTGGCCAACCTGTCATACAGCCAAAGGCATGTGCAGTTAAGTCCGCGAGGGAGAGGATAATCAAACTTCTCGTTGATGTACGAGTTGACGCGACACATCAAAGCACTGCACTCGATATATTTCAATAATTTGCGTGTGTGACTCCCAGATGCAGAGGCCGGGGGTCATCATCCTCCTTTTCGAGAAAAAATAGACGCGTATGTGAGAGGACGAGTGTGTGCGTGCACCTCTTCTCTTCCTGTATAACATACTACTAAACTCAGAGTACAAGTTTTTGTGGGTGGCATGATGGTGCGTGCGAGAAGTCCCGAGAGATAGGTTTAATGCATTAATTGCAATGCATGCATGCATAAAGTACATGCATTGGTCAATTTTCTCTTAATACTTGCATGAAATGATTTAATGCACCTTGGAATCTGAGCATGTGTTGGGGACAACCAAATTGAGCCTTATAAAATGGAAAAACTAAAATTTGAGATAAGCCCTATAAAACCGGAAAGGAGGGAGTAGAAAAAGAAGTACTCCATCTGGGAATAGTGTCGCACTTCGAAACTAGAATCGTCAATAAATATTGAGCTTGCGTCTCGTCACATTCCAAATTACTCCACGCTATATTGAATTGCAAACATGTTCACACTGATCACAACCTAAACGGTTTCCCACTTAGTAGCGTATTAGTACTCGGTTATAAATACTAGTATGCCAAGATGACTGCACATTCCTCCTCAACTCCTCATCCACAAAAACAAACAAGTCATTCAGCATCCTTCCCTTGCGTCTATCATGGCCAGCATGAGTTCTGGGTCGAGAGATTGCCACCAGGGAGAGGCGAGCATGGAAGCGGAAGCTGTCGGCGTTCTGGGAACGGGGGTCCCCAGACATGCCTACCTGCGGCCTGCGGCGTGGCTTAAGTGGGGGCCCAGCGCGGCCCATCTTCATCAGCTCAAGCTCAAGACCCTCGCGAGGGGCCAAGCCTCACGGGGCGGACGACAGGAAGCTTACTCAGAGGCAGCCTCATCAGGCAGGCTCGTGAGGAGTTGGAGAGATCATGGCAGGGATACCTCGCGAGGAGCCCGTGACGCAGGCCATGACGATCGAGACCAGGCGGGCCCCGGCCTGCGTAGTGTCCTTGTTTCCCCTTTGGTGCAAAGGGGGCAAGCACAGGCCAAGGCATCGGGCAAAGGTTACCATTCCAGTGCAACGAGACCAAGACCAGCAGAGCGGCAGGACGGAGGTCACCATGGAGCCCAAGACGGCGCCACCACCAGTGCTTTTGGCAGCCGAAGACCACCTTTGGTCAGGATAACTTGTACTAGATGTTCCCCTTCAAAATGGCCAATTGTTGGCGCCCTTCCTGCTCATTATTTGGGGAGAGGCCCAAGGCCTCTATAAATAGAGCTAGCCACCACAGAGTAGGGGGGATCGACACACCTAGACATCTAGAGATCTGATAGAGCCCTAGCAGAGAGAGGGGGAGGCGACTGAACTCATCCATGCAGTTCATCGCACCATCTCAAGAACACCTCTCGCGAGGTTGTTCTTCCCTTGTACTATTCATCATCAACCCCTGAGGCAATCTACCACACCACACACTGGAGTAGGGTATGACACCACAACGGTGGCCCGAACCAGTATAACGCTCGTGTTCCTTGTGTTGTTCGTTGTTTCCAGCTTAGATCACGTGAGGAGATTGGACGTAGGTCGGTAGGGGAGAGATCTCCGCGCGCACCCTAGTGTTCGAACCTCAAGGGTCTGCTGGAACCCGAAATCCGACATTTGGCGAGCCAGGTAGGGGTGCACCGGAATCCTTCTTCCTCCGCATCGCGTTCCGTCGCCTCACCATTCAAATGTCAAGCGACCCGGCCGCCAACGCCGACCACTGGGTAGCGTGGCCCGCCCACGCCGTGTTACCGCCCCAGGGCGACCTCAACCTTGCGCCTCAGGCAGCCCGCGCTCCGCAGGGCGCTGCGGGGTGCGAGCAACGCGGCCAGATGCCGCCTGCCCTCACACCACGACAGGTGCGGGCCGCAGCGAGGGCCTCAAACCACGCCGCGACCACGGCGCCGTACACCCGATGGGAGCAAGCAAACTCCAGGGCCGCGCTCACGGTGGCCCGAGAGCTGCTACGGTGCCGACTGCTGGAGGGCGGCCGCGACGTGTTGCTGGAGTGAGTAGCCAAGCTCCTGGACGCCGCCGCCTCGGGAACACCTCCCTTCTGCGTCCAGCTGCCACCCCAGACCCCAGGCGGGCCGTATGGCGGCATCGTGCGCGCGCACGCAACTTCCAGCGGACTCCAGGGCCCATTCAGCGTCAACACCTCCGCCGGCACCGGGCGACAAGTCACGCCGGCCTCTTCTCAGGCCAGCGAAGGGGTGCACGCCGCGGCCTTCGGCTCCGGCGGAACGCCGCACCATCACCCCCAAGACAGCGCTCCAAGCCAGGCTGCATGGCATGCGGGGCGCTACGGTGAGGCGCATGGGGCGGTGGCCCCAGAAGCTTATGTGCCCCGCATGGTGGATCAGGGGTGCGCACTGGAAGAAGATCATGGCTCATTCCTCGGGCTAGGCTGGGGCGAGGAGACGCCAGGAGCCGAGCTCTTTCAGGAACCCCAGGAGAGCCTCGACAACCACACCGGCGGCGGCAACTATCGGGTACCACTCATCCCTCAGGAGCAAGCTTATGCTAACCATGGGTCGCAGGAGATACAGGTCTCCGCAGCAGGTGGCTGCCCCAATTCTGTAGCCTCATACCCCTTAGGAGGAGGGCGCAGGGGGCTGCAGGAGAGGGGCCGAGATTCGGGTTCGTCCCTGCGACGGTCGGAGCAAGGCGTTCTCAGGAGGTAGGCCCCCTGTTGGGGAGCTGCCCCAAGGCCTGCCCCCGGCAGGGGACCCATGGTCGTCGGAGGAACCGCTGGCGACCGCTCTGCCCCATTGGCGTCGTCCTTGGTTTTCGGCCGCCGTCGATGGCGGCAGAGTGAGGCGCAAGGCGGGGCCCTCGTCTGGCGATATGAAGCAAGGCCGGTACCTGCGAAGTAGGCCTAGTGCCTGTGAAGCTCGCCGCGTGTGACACTCTCATGTAATAATGAGTGGGGCTGTACATGCCCTGGAGTCTCCAGAGAGCCGCCCTCGGGCCTCAGGGGCTCCCGCCCACGCCCAGTGGTAGCACTTAGCTCCGCGCTAGTGAGAAGACGTCGAAGACTAGACTAGGTGCCGGATGCGGCCTTTTGCTTTTGCCTTTCCTTGTTGACAAAGTTCTTTGATTTGGATTTAAGATGGATTTGAGCTCGATGCTTGCGTGTGTTTGGGGGAAGGGGTGTTTAGTCTCGTTCGAGCAATCTCTCGCGTTCTGGTTTCGGCTTTGCGTCCAAAGTTATCATCGGATGGCCCCCTCGCGAGCCCCTCGTGAGCCGGGCCAGGCACGTTTACAACCAGATCCGCTGTTACGCACCCTTCCCGGAGGTTTTCATCGCGGAATCTACAAGTTAATCAGAAGACACCCGAGGTGTGGCGGCCCCCGCAGGCCCGCTCGGGACTCGTCGGGTCGGAAGGTACACAAGTCAGCTGACCCATCACCGGGCCAGCGACTAAGTTCACACGCAACATTATGCTTACCAGGGTACTAATTGCAAACCTTTACATGAGGGGCCTCCCCTCCCAAAATGCTCTTACGTTCTTCAGGGCCAAGCCTGAACTTTCTTCATGCAGGATAAACAGCAGTGACATGCGGTCAGTCGAACATATCACTCACCGCATCTTCGTGGGCATCCTCGGAGGCATCATTGGCGTCATTGACATTGCCGCCGCCGCCAGCATCTTCATCAGCGCCAGGCTTGTCCACAACACCGCCTTCCTTAGCGGCCACGACCACGCCGTCATCATCAGACGCAAAGGCCCTGACGAGGGTGTCCACATTGTCCTCCACCCATCGCGCCAGGTTGCCCGGACGGCTATGGGCACGGGTGCGATGGCAGCATCGAAGTCAAAGTGGGGGTCCCTGCCCAGAAGATAGCTAAGGATGCGGGAGAATGCACGCCCTAGCAAGGCTCGGCTCCTCTCTTCGACAAGCCAATGGGACCTTGCGGAGCGGTTCTCTAGAAGCGTCACCACATCGGTGAAAAACTGGAGGTTGCCAGCATAGTTGACCTCGTGCGGCTCCTTAGCGGCAGCCTCGCAGATGTTGCCCAAATCTGTGTTGCCCCTTTCTCTGAGCGTTTGAAGCATGGGGGCATGCTCATGCTCCACAACCCGCGGCCGACGGATCTCGTCCTCATTCCGCTGCGCGATGGCCTCGGCGTCATCAACCCCCTATTGGAGAAGAAGATGCTCGGCCTGGGAAGAGGACAGCTCTGCCTGTGCTGCGCTGAGGGAGGCTACGGAGGAGTCCGCACGCTGTGTCACTTCGGCTAGTTTGGCCCTGAGGGCTGTGGTCCTGCCCTCCGCCTCGGCCTTGATCAGCCCCAACCTCGTCTCGTATTCGCACTCAAGGGCCAAGCGAGCTTCCGCCGCGCGGTGATCGACTTCTTCCTGGGCCCGGGCTTCGCGCGCGGCAACGTCATCCTCTGCCCGAGCCACCAGGCGCTCCCTCGTCTCCAACCGCTCAAGGTCAAGATTGCGCTCGGCAGCCTCCAGCATCAGCGCCTTCTCGCGCTTCAGAAGCTCCGCCCGGTCAACAGAGGCCCTCCCATCGACTCAAGGGCCGCCAGTCGCAGTTCCACTTGCTGCTCCAGGGAGTTGCTCCAGGCTTGGAGCTCCCGTGCGCGCTCCTCCGCATCCTTGCGCCGTCGGTCTGCCTCCCGAGCCTCCTCAACAGCCTGGGAGCAGGCCTCCCGCGAAGCTACCAGTGACGTTTCATCCTTCGCGTTGTCGAGATCATGTTGGTGACGCGCGAGGGCGATGGCTACCTTTAGTTTGCGCCTCTCCTCAGCAAGGCGAAACCTTCGGCCTCGAGGCGTGCATCCTCGTGAGCAAGCTCTGCCCCGATCCGGCTCACCGCATCCGCCGCCCTCTGGAGGAACTCTTCGCGAAGGACGCGTCGCTCCCGGACGCGCCTGAGAATGTCTTCTGCATCACCCTCTTCCACTGGAGCATGCGGAGGGCCCCGAGGAAGCAAGCCCCCTCCCGGTGCGAAGCTGGGGGCTGGCGCCCTAGCCATCACTGAATGGACCTCTCTGGGAATCCGGCTTGGCATCGGTCCACCCACGGAGGAGGAGCCAAAGAAAAACTTCAGCCATTCACCATCTATGATCAGAGGAGGGACCCGGGGCAAGCCAGATGTGCCCAAGAGGACTCATGAAGAAAGGACAGTGGGCGCGCAGGCTTGAGGTGACCTATGGAACGGACCACTCCACCAACCGGTCTGGCAGCAGGGGTGCCGCTCGAGCTCGGCGAGCCCAGGGCCAGCGGAGAAGGCGAAGCTTGGGGGGATGGCTCCCGGGCTGACTCGGCGAGTTTCGCGGGGCAGGGCCTGAAAGGGCCACCATCAGTCGCAAGGATAGCAAAGTAAATGAGAGAAGAAAGAAGAAGACTTACTCGTCCATGGCAAAGTACTTCCGGCGCTTCAACACGCGGCAAGGGCGGTCGTTGCCACCCAAGGCCTCCTTTCTCTTGCGGAGGGCCACGAAGTCTACGCGGAACCGACCTAAGCGCTCGGCGCAGGGGTCGGCCTCTGGTGCAGAAGAAGCGTCAAGATGATCAGCGCTGGAGGAGTCAGCCTGGGGGGCGCCGTCAGGCGTCACCCTGCGAGGAACGGCTGGGGCCTCGGGAGCCCCGGCCTCAGGAACCATAGGCCACGACTTCGCACCTGCCACCGCTCCAGGGCGGGCCTCGGGAGACGCCGCCTTCGAGGCTTCTCGCGGTGTCGGCACCTCGACATCGGTCGCCTCAACTCCCGCCAGTTCTCGTCTCCCTGCCCTGTCGCCTGAGGAAGGACCGCTGTGGGCGGAAAGGGAAGCAACCACGGCAGCTGGGTTCTCGCAGGGCCCCATGAAGCCAGCCGGGCGCAGTCCCCACTCATCGAAGCTGGGCATCTGCCTCACAAAATCGGCCCTGCCGGAGCAAAGATACAAGAGGACACCATTGCTCCGAAGGCTGCCTGGGGAAGGATCGCCAGTCAAGACCCTGAGCACCGTCCGCAGCACTTCAGGCGCCAGGTCCCCCTCCTGAAGCCACATGCAGTCTCTATGCCCCGCAAAGTCCCACATCCGGCGAGAGTGGCGCTGGAGAGGAGCAATGCGACATTGGAGGAACTCCTTCGCCACCTTGGGCGCTGACACATTGAGCGCCCTCAAACTCTGAAAGCGGCGCCAGACGAAGGTGAGCCGAGGGCTCGCGAGCACCTCATGATCCCAGCCTGGGTTGGGAACAGCAGGCAAGGTCGGGTGCGAAAGCAAAGGGTTGGCCACTCTGACGTCCACGTACAGCCATCGCTCTCTGAACCTGGCCTCAGGAGGAGGAAGGCCGAAGTCGATCCCTGAAGTGGCCGTCTCTAGCACGGCAAAGAAGCTGACACACCCTGAGCACTGAGTGGGGTCGCTCAGGCGCAAGGAAAAGAAGTGGCGCAGCAGGGCAACGGAAGGAGGAATGCATATCATTGCCTCGCAAACAAAAGCAAAGACAGCCAAGAGAGTAATGGACTCCGGCCCAAGGTGCATCATGCAGATCTGATAATGGGAGAGCACCGCATTGAAGAAGGCGGAAAATGGGGGAATCAGACCTGCCCATAGGGCATCGGCAAAGAATCGGACCTCCGTGATGATTCTATCAAGGGAGGCATGGGACGCAGGCCAGACTGTGGTCCTACCGCACTCATTGAAGATCGTGGCAAGGGCGGAGCAGACCTTGTTCAAAGCTTCTGGATTGAGTATGATCGATCGAGCAACGGCGGGGCCTGCCGCCGGAGGTGTGCGGGGTAAAGGCGCGGGCTTCTTTCCCCTTCCTTTCTTCGTCGGCACCATGGCGGTGAAGAGAGGGAAGAACTCGAGCCGAGTTGACAGCGGAGGCTGGAGCTCGAAGAGGAAGGAAAGGTAGGAGGCAGGCGAGCAGCGGACAGGAGGAACAACTGTGTGCAACTGCGGGTCCGCTTAGTCGGGCGCACAACAAGGCGTCGTGGGGAAGCGCAGATGCCCACGTCCAATCAATCGCCACCCGGCGCCCGAGGCCGCATGCTTTTTGGGCCCGCGGCGTTTCGCGCTTACCTCTTCGCTTCCCTGCTAGGCCAAGCCCGGGTGTGCTTTGGGCCCGGGGGCTACTGTCGGCGTTCTGGGAACGGGGGCCCCAGACTTGCTTGCCTGTGGCTTGCGGCGTGGCTCAAGTGGGGGAACAGTGCGTCCCATCTTCACCAGCTCAAGCTCAAGACCCTAGTGAGGGGCCAAGCCTCGCGGGGCGGACGACAGGAAGCTTCCTCAGAGGCAGCCTCATCAGGCAGGCTCGCGAGGAGGCGGAGAGATCAAGGCAGGGATACCTCGTGAGGAGCCCGTGACGCAAGCCATGACGATCGAGACCAGGTGGGCGCCGGCCTGCACAGTTTCCTTGTTTCCCCTTTGGCGCAAAGGGGGCAAGCACAGGCCAAGGCATCGGGCAAAGGTTACCATTTCGGTGCAACAAGACCAAGACCAGCAGATCGGCAGGACGGAGGTCACCGTGGAGGCCAACACGGCGTCACCACCAGTGCTTTTGGCAGCCGAAGACCACCTTTGGTGAGGATAACTTGTACTAGATGTTCCCCTTTCAAAATGGCCAATTGTTGGCGCCCTTCCTGCTCATTATTTGGGGAGAGGCCCAAGGCCTCTATAAATAGAGCTAGCCACCACAGAGTAGGGGGGATCGACACACCTAGACATCTAGAGATCTGATAGAGCCCTAGCAGAGATAGGGGGAGGCGACTGAACTCATCCAAGCAGTTCATCGCACCATCTCAAGAACACCTCTCGCGAGGTTGTTCTTCCCTTGTACTATTCATCATCAACCCCTGAGGCAATCTACCACACCACACACTGGAGTAGGGTATGACACCACAACGGTGGCCCGAACCAGTATAACGCTCGTGTTCCTTGTGTTGTTCGTTGTTTCCAGCTTAGATCACGTGAGGAGATTGGACGTAGGTCGGTAGGGGAGAGATCTCCGCGCGCACCCTAGTGTTCGAACCTCAAGGGTCTGCTGGAACCCGAAATCCGACATTTGGCGCGCCAGGTAGGGGTGCGCCAGAATCCTTCTTCCTCCGCATCGCGTTCCGTCACCTCGCCATTTAGATGTCAAACGACCCGGCCGCCAATGGCGACCGCTGGGCAGCGTGGCCCGCCCACGCCGTGTCACCCTCCCAGGGCGACCTCAACCTTGCGCCTCAGGCAACCCGCGCTCCGCAGGGTGCTGCGGGGCGCGGGCAACGCGGCCAGACGCCGCCTGCCCTCACACCACGGCAGGTGCGGGCCGCAGCGAGGGCCTCAAACCACGCCGCGACCACGGCGCCGTACACCCGAGGGGAGCAAGCGAACTCCAGGGCCACGCTCACAGTGGCCCGAGAGCTGCTACGGTGCCGGCTGCTGGAGGGCAGCCGCGACGTGTTTCTGGAGCGAGTAGTCGAGCTCCTGGACGCCGCCGCCTCGGGAACACCTCCTTTCTGCGTCCAGCTGCCACCTAGACCCCAGGCGGGCCGTATGGCGGCGTCGTGCGCGCGCACGCAACTTCCAGCGGACTACAGGGCCCGTTCAGCGTCAACACCTCCGCCGGCACCGGGCGACAAGTCACACCGGCCTCTTCTCAGGCCAGCGAAGGGGTGCACGCCGCGGCCTTCGGCCCCAGCAGACCGCCGCACCATCACCCCCAAGACGGCGCTCCAAGCCAGGCTGCGTGGCATGCGGGGCGCTACGGTGAGGCGCACGGGGTGGTGGCCCCAGTAGCTTATGTGCCCCGCATGGTGGCTCAGGGGTGCGCACTGGAAGAAGATCATGGCTCATTCCTCGGGCCAAGCTGGGGCAAGGAGACGCCAGGAGCCGAGCTCTTTCAGGAACCCCAGGAGCGCCTCGACAACCGCACCAGCGGCGGCAACTATCGGGTACCACTCATCCCTCAGGAGCAAGCTTATGCTAACCATGGGTCGCAGGAGATACAGGTCTCCGCAGCAGGTGGCTGCCCCAATTCTGCAGCATCATACCCCTCAGGAGGAGGGCGCAGGGGGCTGTAGGAGAGGGGCCGAGATTCAGGTTCGTCCCCGCGACGGTTGGAGCAAGGCGTTCTCAGGAGGTAGGCCCCCTGCCGGGGAGATGCCCCAAGGCCTTCCCCCGATAGGGGACCCGTGGTCGTCGGGGGAACCACTGGCGACCGCTCTGCCCCATTGGCGTCGTCCTTGGTTTCCGGTCGCCGTCGATGGCGGCTGAGTGAGGTGCAAGGCGGGGCCCTCATCTGGCGATATGAAGCAAGGACGGTACCTGCGAAGTAGGCCCAGTGCCTATGAAGCTCGCCGCCCGTGACACTCTCACGTAATAATGAGTGGGGCTATGCATGCCCCGGAGTCTCCGGAGAGCCGCCCTCGGGCCTCGGGGGCTCCCGCCCACACCCAGTGGCAGCACTTGGCTCCGCGCTGGTGAGAAGACGTCGAAGACTAGACTAGGTGCCGGACGCGGCCTTTTGCTTTTGCCTTTCCTTGTTGACAAAGTTCTTCGATTTGGATTTAAGTTGGATTTGAGCTTGATGCTTGCGTGTGTTTGGGGGAAGGGGTGTTTAGTCTCGTTCAAGCAATCTCTCGCGTTCTGGTTTCGGCTTTACGTCGAAAGTTAGCATCAGATGCCCCCCTCGCGAGCCCCTCACGAGCCGCGCCAGGCACGTTTACAACCAGGGCCGCTGTTACCGCACCCTTCCCGGATGTTTTAATCGTAGAATCTACAAGTTAATCAGAAGACACCCGAGGTGCGGCGGCCCCCGCAGGCCCGCTCGGGACTCATCAGGGTCGGAAGGTACACAAGTCAGCTGACCCATCACCGGGCCAGCGACTAAGTTCACACGCAACATTACGCTTACCAGGGTACTAATTGCAAACCTTTACATGAGGGGCCTCCCCTCCCAAAATGCTCTTACGTTCTTCAGGGCCAAGCCCGAACCTTCTTCGTGCAGGATAAACAGCAGTGACATGTGGTCAGTCGGACATATCACTCACCGCGTCTTCGTGGGCATCCTCGGAGGCATCACTGGCGTCGTTGACATTTCCGCCGCCGCCAGCATCTCCGTCAGCGCCAGGCTCGTCCACAACACCGCCTTCATTAGCGGCCACGACCACGCTGTCATCATCAGACGCAAAGGCCCTCACGAGGGCGTCCACATTGTCCTCCACCCATCGCGCCAGGTCGCCCCGGACGGCTATGGGCACGGGTGCGATGGCAGCATCGAAGTCGAAGTGGGGGTCCCTGCCCAGAAGATAGCTGAAGACGCGGGAGAATGCAGGCCCGAGCAAGGCTCGGCTCCTCTCTTCGACAAGCCGACGGGACCTTGCGGAGCGATTCTCCAGAAGCGTCACCACATCAGTGAAAAACTGGAGGTTGCCGGCGTAGTTGACCTCGTGCGGCTCCTTAGCGGCAGCCTCGCAGATGTTGCCCAAAGCTGTGTTGGCCCTTTCTCTAAGGGTTTGAAGCATGGGGGCATGCTCACGCTCCAGAACCCGCCGCCGACGGATCTCGTCCTCATTCCGCTGCGCGACGGCCTCGGCATCATCAACCCTGTGTTGGAGAAGAAGCTGCTCGGCCCGGGAAGAGGACAGCTCCGCCTGTGCTGCGCTGAGGGCGGCTACGGACGAGTCCGCACGCCACGTCACTTTGGCCAGTTTGGCCCTGAGGGCTGCGGTCCTGCCCTCAGCCTCGGCCTTGATCAGCCCCAACCTTGTCTCGTATTCGCGCTCAAGGGCCAAGCAAGCTTCCGCCGCACGGCGATCGACTTCTTCCTGGGCCCGGGCTTCGCGCGCGGCAACGTCATCCTCCGCCCGAGCCACCAGGCGCTCCCTCGTCTCCAACCGCTCAAGGTCAAGATTGCGCCCGGCGGCCTCCAGCATCAGCGCCTCCTCGCGCTTCAGAAGCTCCGCCCGGTCAACAGAGGCCCCCCATCGACTCAAGGGCCGCCTGGCGCAGTTCCACTTGCTGCTCCAGGGAGTTGCTCCAGGCTTGGAGCTCCCGTGCGCGCTCCTCCTCATCCTTGCACCGTCGGTCTGCCTCCCGAGCCTCCTCAACGGCCTGGGAGCAGGCCTCCCGCGAAGCTACCAGTGACGCTTCAGCCTTCGCGTTGTCGAGATCACGTTGGTGACGCGCGAAGGCGACGGCTACCTTTAGTTTGCGCCTCTCCTCAGCAAGGCGCAAACCTTCGGCCTCGATGCGTGCATCCTCGTCAGCAAGCTCTGCCCCGATCCGGCTCACCGCATCTGCCACCCTCTGGAGGAACTCTTCATGAAGGGCGCGTCGCTCCGGACGCGCCTGAGCACGTCATCCGCATCACCCTCTTCCATCGGAGCATGCGGAGGGCACCGAGGCGGCAAGGCCCCTCCTGGCGCGGAGCTAGGGGCTGGCGCCCTAGCCATCGCTGAACGGACCTCTCTGGGAATCCGGCCTGGCATCGGTCCACCCACGAAGGAGGAGCCAAAGACAGACTTCAGCCATTCACCATCTATGATCAGAGGAGGAACGCGGGGCAAGCCAGGTGTGCCCCAGGAGGACTCATGAAGAAAGGACAGCGGGCGCGCAGGATTGAGGTGCCCTATGGAACGGACCACTCCACCAACCGGTCTGGCGGCAGGGGTGCCGCTCGAGCTCGGCGAGCCCAGGACCAGCGGAGAAGGCGAAGCTTGGGGGGATGGCTCCCGGGCTGACTCGGCGAGTTTCGCGGGGCAGGTCCTGAAAGGGCCACCATCAGTCGCAGGGATAGCAAAGTAAATGAGAGAAGAAAGAAGAAGACTTACTCGTCCATGGCAAAGTACTTCCTACGCTTCAACAAGCGGCAAGGGCGGTCGTTGCCACCCAAGGCCTCCTTTCTCTTGCAGAGGGCCACGAAGTCTACACGAAACCGACCTAAGCGCTCGGCGCAGGGGTCGGCCTCTCGTGCGGAAGAAGCGTCAAGATGATCAGCGCTGGAGGAGTCAGCCTGGGGGGCGCCGCCAGGCGTCGCCTCACGAGGAACGGATGGGGCTTCGGGAGCCCCGGCCTCAGGAACCGTAGGCCGCGACTCCGCACATGCCGCTGCTCCAGGTCGGGCCTCAGGAGATGCCGCCTTCGAGGCTTCTCGCGGCGTCAGCACCTCGACATCGGTCATCTCAACTCCCACCGGTTATCGTCTCCCCGCCCGGTCGCCTGAGGAAGGACCGATGTGGGCAGCAGGGGAAGCAACCACGACGGCTGGGTTCTCGCGGGGCCCCATGAAGCCAGCCGTGCGCAGTCCCCACTCGTCGAAGCTGGGCATCTGCCTCAAAAAATCGGCCCTGCCGGAGCAAAGATACAAGAGGACACCATTGCTCCGAAGGCTGCCTGGGGAAGGATCACCAGTCAAGACCCTGAGCACCGTCCGCGGCACTTCAGGCACCAAGTCCCCCTCCTGAAGCCGCATGCGGTCTCTATGCCCTGCAAAGTCCCACATCCGGCGAGAGTGGCGTTGGAGAGGAGCAATGCGACATTGGAGGAACTCCTTCACCACCTTGGGCACTGACACATTGAGCGCCCTCAAACTCTGAAAGCGGTGCCAAACGAAGGCGAGCCGGGGGCTCGCAAGCACCTCATGATCCCAGCCTGGGTTGGGAACAACAGGCGAGGTCGGGTGCGAGAGCAAAGGGTTGGGCACTCCGACGTCCAGGTACAGCCACCACTCTCTGAACCTGGCCTCAGGAGGAGTAAGGCCGAAGTTGATCCCTGAAGCGGCTGTCTTTGGCACGGCGAAGAAGCTCACACACCCTGAGCACTGAGTGGGGTCGCTCAGGCGCAAGGAAAAGAAGTGGCGCAGCAGGGCAACGGAAGGAGGAATGCCTATCATTGCCTCGCAAACAAAAGCAAAGACAGCCAGCAGAGTAATGGACTCCGGGCCAAGGTGCATCATGCAGATCTGATAATGGGAGAGCACCGCATTGAAGAAGGCGGAAAAGGGGGGAACCAGACCTGCCCATAGGGCATCGGCAAAGAATCGGACCTCCATGATGATTCTATCAAGGGAGGCATGGGACGCAGGCCAGACTGTGGTCCTGCCGCACTCATTGAAGATCGTGGCAAGGGCGGAGCGGACCTTGTTCAAAGCTTCTGGATTGAGTATGATCGACCGAGCAACGACGGGGCCTGCCGCCGGAGGTGTGCGGGGCAAAGGCGCGGGTTTCTTTGTAACATCCCAAATTTTCAATTTGGAATGTTATACACTAGATCATCATGCATATCATATTTTATTTTGCATTTTGGTTGATCCTAGAAATTTTACGCAACTCAATGACCCACGGAGACAGTTGGGGATTTCGTTATTTTCATTTTTGAGTTCTCTCAAATTTTGAGAATAGGATCATTTGATTTTATTTATTTTATCATCAATTATTTCTATTACAAAAATATGAGAGAGGGAATACAATGACTTTCCCAAAATAAAGAAATATTGAGGATTTAATAAAAAAATCAAATAAGTTTTTTTCGAAGTTTTTCGGTGTTTTATTTGAATTTAGGAAAAAAGTGCGTTTTTCAAAATTGCATTTAGGGCCCAAATAAATGTTCACGTTGTGCGGCTTGATTTTAGAAGCCCGTGAAAATTTATTTCGGAATTTTTGGAGTCCATTTAGTATTTCTTTTTTATTTTTCTTCCGAGCGGAATAAAAAAATGAACCGACTTCGGGCCATACCCGAGCGGGACACCGCCCGGGGGCAGCCTTTAAATAGCGCCGCCCCGAGCCGCCCCAGCCCATCAGCCCCGCCTCGATCCGCGCGCGCCTCCGGAGCCGCCGCCGCCGCCGCCGACGATTCCACCGCCTGAGGTTCGTTGCGCCTCGTTTTCCGTGCTGAAAAAAAGAGAGAAAAAATTTCGGCGTTCGTCGTTTTTCTTTTTCTCGGATTAAATCCATGATTTTTTCTGATCGCGATTCCTGATTCGATTTTCGTTTTAGTTTAACTTTTCGCTCGTTTATCGGAATCAGGCGATTCAGGCGCATAGGGATTCGTCTCGAAACCCTCTATCCGTTTAACCAACTTAAACAAGATTTTGCTACTATAAAATTTTCCCTTGATCCAGATTACTAGAATGAAGTTGTTTTCTTTCGCAGTTTGTTTTTCATTGCTTTGTTCGATTTGATTCTTTTTGCCAACCGAAGTTCTTAAGTTGAACCTTCTGGTTAGATCTCTTATTTGAGTTTTACCTGTGCATTAGATGAGTGCTTATTGTATGCTTGTTTGTTTGTTTGCGATAGAGTACCCGGAGTGCGCCACCTGTTACTTCGAATCGTTAGGTTTTGCGGATCATCAGCAAGGCAAGTAACACTTTGATCATACCTTTTCTACTACCCAGTTTTATTGCAGTAGATCAACCCTCACACATTGCATGACTAGGATCTAATTAAATTGTGGGATAGGAAGTAGATGAGGTAGTACCTATTACCTGTTTATTATCAAACCTTTGGGAGTTACTTCTACGTTTGCTTATTATGCCATGCTATGCTAGTAGACGTGGATTGGGTGAGTGAGATCCATGACAGATGTGAGATTGTTAATTAATGGTTTATCTAAGGTGGCACCTTAAACACACATCTGGGTGGATTGAGGCACCTGGGTATTCCAGGACTTGCCTGTTTTCTTTTGGACCGCCAGCCAGGCTCAAAGGGATCATGAGACTATTCATACTAGAAACTTCCGTGTGCAGCCACAAGCTATTATGGGCTCTAGCATAGTTGACTAAGTCGTGCGAACTCTTAAAGTGGTAGACTAGCAGATGTAGGGGATGTAGGTGGTACGGTCTACCCGATCGTAAGGTGCTAGCCCTTCTGAAACACTATGTCTCGGTCATCCGTCTTCTCAAACACCATGTAGTGCGAGAAACCAAACGGAGGCGATCGTCGAGTCTTGTGGGGAAAAGTGCGCAAACCTCTGCAGAGTGTAATAAACTAATCATGGTTAGCCGTGTCCCCGGTTATGGACATCTTGAGTATCTAGTACTTGGATTTTCATGTGAATCTCAACATGTTACTCTAAATTAATTTTGTTGGGTTATGTTTAATGATGATACTTAATTGGGATTGAGAATGCTGTCAACCATTCTCAATGTTTAACAACCACCATGATAGTAAAAATTTATTCCTTTGAAGTAGGGAAAAATTGGCTTTACACAAAACTGTAACCATAGAGCTTTCCACCAGCCAAATATGCATATAGTATAGCTGTTTCATTCCATTACTCTCTATGTGTTACCTTGCCAGCATATTCCATGTGCTGACCCGTTTCGGGCTGCAACCAACGTTAATGTTGCAGACTTTTCAGATGATGATTAAGGAGTTTTTAGGTCGTGGTTCTATACTCAGTGATGTCGTTGGAGTTGATGGACTCACTTATCTTCCAAGCCTTCCGCTGTTATCGTTATTAGTTGGCCTTAAGCCATATTTATTGTAATGAGTTCTCTTATGAGACACTCGATGTAATAAGTGTGTGATTGCTACTCTGCTATAAATCCTCCAAATACTGTGTGGTGTCAGCATTACTGATCCAGGGATGACACCGGAGCACAGAGATCAGACTGTTTGAGGTCTGGTCGCTACAGAGATGGTATCAGAGCACACGCTGACTGTAGGACATGACCACTAAGCTAAAGACCTAGATCACTATTCACTCTCTTCTCTTCTGACCTCTCATCTTTTCTACTCTTTAGGATGGCGGATGGAAGGAATAAGTTCATGCAACCGGATGAAGATACACCCTTTAGACGACACTTGAAGGAAGTCACTAGATACCTGAACATAGGAGTACCAAGCTTCACGGGAACCTACAACGCCATTTTACCTGAAGAAGAGCGCTGGATGATTCAAGTTCAAGTTCCAGGAAGGACGTTCATGCCAGTCAGTGAGCCCATAGAGTTTTCTTTTGATGCACCAACTTGGAGTCTAGGAAAGAGCATGGCAGCTCACATCGCCATGGGACGCATTGGAGAAGTCTACCGCAAGGATCTCAAGGATACTATCTACCAGATTTGTGGGCGCCGAGATGAACACTAGGAGATGATCAGCACCAGGAAGGATAGATCAATCACAGCTTTTATCTAGGAGTTAAATCAGCACATTCGACGACAGGAGAACCAGATGTGCGCCGACATGATAGATTTGAAGAAGGCTAAGACTAGAATCAAGGAACTGGAGGAAGAACTCAAGGCTACACGTGAAGATTATGAAGAAGAAATTGAAGTATTGGTGGAGAAGAATGACGACCTGATCAAGAAGATTGGAATATTTATGGGAGACCCTACGCCAGTAGATGAAGACGAAGAACCCAAGGAGATTAGCCCGAAAGACTACATCATCATCGACGGCACCGACTTGGAAGCAGATAGTAGCGATGATGACTATGTTGATGAAGCTGGAGCAGATATTATGGAGTCAACAACCGAAGAATATTTCTAGTAGACCACCTCATCAGTAGTAGTAGTCCACCATGTAAATATAGTAGTCCGAGCACTTTTGCGATTGTTAGATCGATTGTATGCCCTTGTTTGATTGATTGAAGTGAATTGTTTGTTTTGCCTCATGTGCATATGGGTAGTGTTTTCTCTTTAGACCCCCTCTATTCTTATATCTCATCTTTTCTAAACCCTCAGATGCCTCCGAGACATGACCCTGGATTTGCCTTTCCACCGGAGCTCACCCAGTTGATCCAGCAGCAGAACACATTGATGCAATTGCTAGTCCAGAATCAGAACCAGGGGAACAACAACAACCCACCACCACCACCTGTTGACCACTTAGCCCGTTTTCTTAGGCTGAACCCGCCGGTGTTTTCCAGTAGCACCGAGCCGATAGTAGCAGATGATTGGCTCCGCAAGATAGCTAGGGAGTTGACCATAGCAGGATGCACAGATGCAGAGAAGGTGAAGTTTGCCACACATCAGTTAGAAGGACCCGCAACATCATGGTGGGAGAATTTCACAGCCACTTTCCCTGTAGACACTGTCACATGGGACCAGTTTCAGCAGGCTTTTCATACTGCACACGTTTCAGCAGGAGCTATGGCCATGAAGAAGCGTGAGTTTCGCAACTTGCGCCAAGGAGGAAGGACAGTTGGCCAGTATGTGGAGGAATTTAGTAAGCTAGCACGTTATGCCCCAGATGACGTCGCTACGGATGCAGCGAAGCAGGAGAAGTTTCTGGAAGGACTGAGTGATGAGTTGAGCATGCTGTTGATGGTAGCAACCTTCAACAACTACCAGGAGTTGGTAGATCGTGCTCTTATGATTGAAGGCAAGCAGCAGTAGATTGAGAACCGCAAGAGGAAGTATGGACAAGGAAAGTACAATTCAGGAGCTCAGCAGAAGCCACGTTTTACCCCTAGACCGGGAGGACATTTTTAGCATACCCATGGAGTAGGTAGCTCGCACAATCACAATGGCACCAAGAATGGTAATGGCAATGGAGGAAGCAATGGCCAGAATCGCACCAACCCCTCAACCCCAGCCAAGAAAAACCTGAGCCAAGTCACTTGCTTTAATTGTTCGAAGACAAGACATTATGCAAATGAATGTCCTGAATTGCAAAATGGAAATAGCAATGGATGTTCTGGGAAGAAGCTGAACCCTTTCAACAGGGGACAAGTGAACCACGTTAGCGTGGAGGAGGTTGAAGCTCAGCCCGATGCAGTAATAGGTAAGTTTTTGGTTAGGTCATTTACTGCACTCGTTCTTTTTGATACTGGCGCATCGCATTCATACATCTCAAGGGGATTTGTGGATAAGTATAACCTACCAACCCAAGCCCTTAGGTCACCCATGTTAGTAACCTCGCCCGGAGCAGAATATATGGCTAGTCTATGGTGTGATCGGTTACCATTAAGGATTGGTAACTATGTTTTTCCCTCAGACCTAATAGTATTGGAATCTCAAGGATTGGATGTGATATTAGGCATGGATTGGTTATCAAAGTATGAAGGGAATATAGAATGTGCTAGTAAGTCAATTTTGCTTACCACACCAGAAGGGAGAAGGATCAAGTATGTATCCCGGCATGTTCCAAAGAGGACTCAAGTAAATTGCTTAACAGGAGTTGTGCAGGAGGAAGTACCAGTGGTAAGGGATTTCCCTGATGTATTTCCAGAGGAGTTGCCAGGCATGCCACCAGATAGAGATATTGAGTTTTTGATTGAGCTATTGCCAGGCACAGGTCCAATATCAAAGAGACCATATAGGATGCCAGCAAAGGATTTGGTGGAAATTAAGAAGCAGATTAAGGAGTTACTAGATAAGGGATATATTCCCCCGAGTTCTTTGCCTTGGGGATCGCCAGTACTTCTAGTGGAGAAGAAGGATGGATCGTTAAGGATGGTTGTTGATTATCGAGGATTGAATGAAGTAACGATCAAGAACAAGTACCCACTACCAATAATCAATGATCTTTTTGATCGATTGCAAGGAGCTAAGGTATTTTCCAAGATCGATCTGCGATCAGGATACCACCAGTTGAAGATTCGAGAACAGGATATTCCGAAGACAGCTTTTACCACCAGGTATGGGCTGTACGAGTATACCGTTATGTCATTTGGTCTGACTAACGCACCTGCCTATTTTATGAACATGATGAACAAAGTGTTTATGGAGTTTTTGGATAAGTTCATCGTAGTGTTCATTGATGATATCCTGGTTTATTCGAAAAATGAAGAGGAGCATAAGGAGCATTTGCATTTGGTACTTGGAAAGCTCAGAAAACATCAATTATATGCCAAGTTCAGCAAATGTGAGTTTTGGTTGAAGGAAGTAGGATTCCTCGGACATGTTATATCTGGAGAAGGTATAGCAGTAGATCCCGCTAAAGTTGAAACCGTGACCAAGTGGGAAGTCCCAACAACAGTTGGAGAGATTCGGAGTTTTCTTGGACTCGCAGGATACTACCGGAGATTTATTGAGAATTTCTCAAAGATTGCGAAGCCTATGACTGAGTTGTTGAAGAAGGATACCAAGTTCATATGGACGGAGGAGTGTGAGGCTAGTTTCCAGGAGTTGAAGAAACGCTTAGTTACCTCACCAGTATTGATTTTGCCAGACCAGACCAAAGATTATGAGGTGTATTGTGACGCTTCACGTCGAGGACTTGGAGCAGTGCTTATGCAGGAAGGGAGAGTTGTTTCATATGCCTCAAGACAACTGAAACTTCATGAGTTAAATTATGCCACACATGATTTAGAGTTAGCAGCCGTAGTACATGCATTGAAGACATGGAGACATTTCCTCATTGGAAATCATTGTGAGGTGTACACGGATCATCAGAGTTTGAAGTACATTTTCACACAGAAGGAGTTAAATCTCAGACAAAGGAGATGGTTGGAGCTTATCAAGGATTATGATATGAAATTGCATTATCACCCCGGAAAGGCTAATGTAGTAGCTGACGCATTAAGCCATAAGAGCCATGTCAATACGTTAATGACGGGAGAAATACCAAGGGAGTTAGCCGAAAATCTTCGTGAACTATGTTTGGAAATAGTTCCGAGAGGCTATGTAGCAGCATTGGAGATTCGGTAAACTCTGATGGATAAAATCAGGGAAGCTCAGAAAGCTGACAAAGAGATTGCCGCTATAAAGGAGAAAATGAGAAAAGGAAAAGCTAAAGGATTTCGTGAGGATGAGCACGACACCTTATGGTTTGAAGACCGTGTTTACGTGCCCAATGATCCGGAGATCAGGAAGTTGATTTTGCAAGAGGCACACGACTCACCGTATTCAATTCACCCAGGAAATACCAAGATGTATCTGGATTTGAAGGATATTTTCTGGTGGACCGGAATGAAGAAGGATATAGCGGAGTATGTAGCAGTTTGTGATGTATGTCAGAGAGTAAAGGCAGAGCATCAGAAGCCAGCAGGATTGTTACAACCATTGCCGATACCCGAATGGAAGTGGGATAAGTTAGGCATGGATTTTATCACAGGATTGCCCAGGACTCGTTCAGACTATGACTCGATTTGGGTTGTAGTTGATTGATTGACGAAAGTAGCTCATTTCATCCCAGTAAAGACCACTTACACCAGTGCTAAGTTGGCAAAGATATACATGACCAGAATAGTATGTCTGCATGGAGTTCCAAGGAGTATCGTATCAGATAGAGGAACCCAGTTTACCTCAAAGTTCTGGAAGCAGTTGCACGAAACTTTGGGTACCAGGCTAGAATTCAGTACAGCTTTTCATCCACAGACAGATGGACAGACTGAGAGAGCCAATCAGATTTTGGAGGATATGCTGAGAACTTGTGCGCTAGATTATGGATCTAGTTGGGACGATAATTTGCCATATGCAGAGTTCTCTTACAACAACAGTTACCAAACCAGTTTAAAGATGGCCCCTTTCGAAGCTTTGTAAGGAAGGAGGTGCAGGACACCGTTGTCATGGGACAAAGTTGGAGACCGCCAGTTGTTTGGACCTGACTTGATTAAGGAGTCTAAACAGAAGGTGAAATTGATTCGCGATAGGCTCAAGGTAGCCCAGTCCAGACAGAAAAGTTATGCGGATTCTAAACGGAAGGAGACAGTTTACGAAGTCGGAGACAGAGCTTATCTTCGAGTATCTCCACTTCGGGGAACAAAGCGTTTCGGAGTTAAAGGGAAGTTAGCACCACGATTTGTAGGACCATATCGAGTTTTGGAGCGTATGGGAGAAATGGCCTACAAGTTGAAATTGCCCGAAGGATTGTCAGGAGTACATGATGTGTTCCACGTTTCTCAGTTAAAGAAGTGTCATGCGGAGATGGCTGACATACCGTTGAGAGACACAGTGCCTTTGGAAACTATTCACTTGGATAACGATTTGACCTATGAGGAGAAACCAGTCAAGATTCTCGAGTTTGCCAGCCGAGTTACTCGCAGCAAGGTTATCAAGTTTTGCAAAGTTCAGTGGAGCCACCACTCAGAGGATGAAGCCACCTGGGAGCGAGAGGAAGATTTGCTCAAAGACCACCCTCACCTATTTTCTAGCCAACCCGAATCTCGAGGGCGAGATTCATCTTAAGGGGGGTAGGTTTGTAACATCGCAAATTTTCAATTTGGAATGTTATACACTAGATCATCATGCGTATCATATTTTATTTTGCATTTTGGTTGATCCTAGAAATTCTACGCAACTCAATGACCCACAGAGAGAGTTGGGGATTTCGTTATTTTCATTTTTGAGTTCTCTCAAATTTTGAGAATAGGATCATTTGATTTTATTTATTTTATCATCAATTATTTCTATTACAAAAATATGAGAGAGGGAATAAAATGACTTTCCCAAAATAAAGAAATATTGAGGATTTAATAAAAAAATCAAATAAGTTTTTTTCGGAGTTTTTCGATGTTTTATTTGAATTTAGGAAAAAAGTGCGTTTTTCAAAATTGCATTTAGGGCCCAAATAAATGTTCACGTTGTGCGGCTTGATTTTAGAAGCCCGTGAAAATTTATTTCAGAATTTTTGGAGTCCGTTTAGTATTTCTTTTTATTTTTCTTCCAAGCGGAATAAAAAAACGAACCGACTTCGGGCCGTACCCGAGCGGGGGCAGCCTTTAAATAGCGCCGCCCCAGCCCATCAGCCCTGCCTTGATCCGCGCGCGCCGCCGGAGCCGCCGCCGCTGCCGCCGACGATTCCACCGCCCGAGGTTCGTCGCGCCTTGTTTTCCGTGCCGAAAAAAGGAGAGAAATTTTTTTTCGGCATTCGTCGTTTTTCTTTTTCTCGGATTAAATCCGCGATTTTTCTGATCGCGATTCCTGATCCGATTTTCGTTTTAGTTTAACTTTTCGCTCGTTTATCGGAATCAGGCGATTCAAGCGCCTAGGGATTCGTCTCGAAACCCTCTATCCGTTTAACCAACTTAAACAAGATTTTGCTACTGTAAAATTTGCCCTAGATCCAGATTACTAGAACGAAGTTGTTTTCTTTCGCAGTTTGTTTTTTGTTGCTTCGTTCAATTTGATTCTTTTTGCCAACCGGAGTTCTTAAGTTGAACCTTCTAGTTAGATCTCTTAGTTGAGTTTTACGTGTGCATTAGATGGGTGCTTATTGTATGCTTGTTTGTTTGTTTGTTTGCGATAGAGTATCCGGAGTGCGCCGCCTGTTACTTCGAATCATTAGGTTTTGCGGATCATCAGCAAGGCAAGTAACACTTTGATCATACCTTTTCTACTACCCAGTTTTATTGCATTAGATCAATCCTCACACATTGTATGACTAGGATCTAGTTAAATTGTTGGATGGGAAGTAGATGAGGTAGTACCTATTACCTGTTTATTATCAAACCTTTGGGAGTTACTTCTACGTTTGCTTATTATGCCATGCTATGCTAGTAGACGTGGATTGGGTGAGTGAAATCCATGACAGATGTGAGATTGTTAATTAATGGTTTATCTAAGGTGGCAACTTAAACACACATCTGGGTGGATTGAGGCACCTGGGTATTCCAGGACTTGCCTGTTTTCTTTTGGACCGCCACCCAGGCTCAAAGGGATCATGAGACTATTCATACTAGAAACTTCCGTGTGCAGCCACAAGCTATTATGGGCTCTAGCATAGTTGACTAAGTCGTGCGAACTCTTAAAGTGGTAGACTAGCAGATGTAGGGGATGTAGGTGGTACGGTCTACCCGATCGTAAGGTGCTAGCCCTTCTGAAAGACTATGTCTCGGTCATCCGTCTTCTCAAACACCATGTAGTGCGAGAAACCAAACGGAGGCGATCGAGTCTTGTGGGGAAAAGTGCCGCAAACCTCTGTAGAGTGTAATAAACTAATCATGGTTAGCCGTGTCCTCGGTTATGGACATCTTGAGTATCTAGTACCTGGATTTTCATGTGAATCTCAACATGTTACTCTAAACTAATTTTGTTGGGTTATGTTTAATGATGATACTTAATTGGGATTGAGAATGCTGTCAACCATTCTCAATGTTTAACAACCACCATGATAGTTAAATAAATTTATTCCTTTGAAGTAGGGAAAAATTGGCTTTACACAAAACTGTAACCATAGAGCTTTCCACCAGCCAAACATGCATATAGTATAGCTATTTCATTCCATTACTCTCTATGTGTTACCTTGCCAGCATATTCCATGTGCTGACCCGTTTTCGGGCTGCAACGTTAATGTTGCAGACTTTTTAGACGATGATTAAGGAGTTTTTAGGTCGTGGTTCTATACTCAGTGATGCCGTTGGAGTTGATGGACTCACTTATCTTCCAAGCCTTCCGCTGTTATCGTTATTAGTTGGCCTTAAGCCATATTTATTGTAATAAGTTCTCTTATGAGACACTCGATGTAATAAGTGTGTGATTGCTACTCTACTATAAATCCTCCGAGTACCGTGTGGTGTCAGCATTACTGATCCAGGGATGACACCGGAGCACGGAGATCAGACTGTTTGAGGTCTTGTCGCTACATTCTTTCCCCTTCCTTTCTTCGTCGGCGCCATGGCAGTGAAGAGAGGGAAGAACTCGAGCTGGGTTGACGGCGGAGGCTGGAGCTCGAAGAGGAAGGAAAGGTAGGTGGCGGGCGAGCAGCGGAAAGGAGGAACAACTGTGTGCAAATGTGGGTCCGCTTAGCCGGGCGCACAACAAGGCGTCGTGGGGAAGCGCAGATGCCCACGTCCAATCAATCGCCACGCGGCGCCCAAGGCCGCATGCTTTTTGGGCCCGCGGCGCTTCGCGCTTGCCTCGTCGCTTCCCTGCTAGGCCAAGCCAAGGCACGCTTTGGGCCCGGGGGCTACTGTCGGCATTCTGGGAACGGGGGCCCTAGACTTGCGTGCCTGCGGCCTGCGGCGTGGCTCGAGTGGGGGCCCAGCGCAGCCCATCTTCACCAGCTCAAGCTCAAGACCCTCGCGAGGGGCCAAGCCTCGCGGGGCAGACGACAGGAAGCTTCCTCAGAGGCAGCCTCATCAGGCAGGCTCGTGAGGAGGCGGAGAGATCAAGGCAGGGATACCTCGCGAGGAGCCCGTGACGCAAGCCATGACGATCGAGACCAGGCGAGCGCTGGCCTGCACAGTGTCCTTGTTTCCCCTTTGGTGCAAAGGGGGCAAGCAAAGTCCAAGGCATCGGGCAAAGGTTACCATTTCGGTGCAACAAGACCAAGGCCAGCAGAGCGGCAGGATGGAGGTCACCGTGGAGGCCAAGACGGCGTCACCACCAGTGCTTTTGGCAGCCGAAGACCACCTTTGGTCAGGATAACTTGTACTTGATGTTCCCCTTCAAAATGGCCAATTGTTGGCGCCCTTCCTGCTCATTATTTGGGGAGAGGCCCAAGGCCTCTATAAATAGAGCTAGCCACCATAGAGTAGGGGGGATCAACACACCTAGACATCTCGAGATCTGAGAGAGCCCTAGCAGAGAGAGAGAGGGAGGCGACTGAACTCATCCAAGCAGTTCATCGCACTAGCTCAAGAACACTTCTCGCGAGGTTGTTCTTCCCTTGTACAATTCATCATCAGCCCCTGAGGCAATCCACCACACCACACACTAGAGTAGGGTATTACACCACAACGGTGGCCCGAACCAGTATAAACCTCGTCTCCCTTGTGTTGTTCATTGCTTCCAGCTTAGATCACACGAGGAGATTGGACGTAGATCGGTAGGGGAGAGATCTCCGCGCGCACCCCAGTGGTCGAACCTCAAGGGTCTGCCTGTTGGGTTTCGTAGTAATTTCAAAAAAAATTCCTACGCACACGCAAGATCATGGTGATGCATAGCAACGAGAGGGGGGGAGTGTGATCTACGTACCCTTGTAGATCGACAACGGAAGCGTTAACTTGGTTGATGTAGTCGTACGTCTCCACGGCCCGACCAATCAAGCACCGAAACTAAGGCACCTCCGAGTTCTAGCACACGTTCAGCTCGATGACGATCCCCGGACTCCGATCCAGCAAAGTGTCAGGGAAGAGTTACATCAGCACGACGGCGTGGTGACGATCTTGATGTTCTACCGTCGTAGGGCTTCGCCTAAGCACCGCTACAATATTATCGAGGACTATGGTGGAAGGGGGCACCGCACACGGCTAAGAATATGATCACGTGGATCAACTTGTGTGTCAAGGGGTGCCCCTTGCCCCCGTATATAAAGGATCAAGGGGAGGAGGCCGGCCGGCCTCTATGGCGCGCCAAGGAGGAGTCCTCCTCCTAGTAGGAGTAGGACTCCTAATAGGAGGGGGAAAGAAGTGGGGAGGGAGAGGGAAAGGGGGGCGCCGCCCCCCCTCTCCTAGTCCAATTCGGACCAGGGGGGAGGAGGCGCGCGGCCCACCTTTGGCTGCCCCTCTCTCTCCACTAAGGCCCATATGGCCCATTACTTCTCCCGGGGGGGGGGGGTTCCGGTAACCCTCCGGCTCTCCGGTTTTCTCCGAAATCACCCGGAACACTTTCGGTGTCTGAATATAGCCGTCCAATATATCAATCTTTATGTCTCGACCATTTCGAGACTCCTCGTTATGTCCGTGATCACATCCGGGACTCTGAACTAACTTCGGTACATCAAAACTCATAAAATCATAATATAACTTTCATCGAAACCTTGAGCGTGCGGGCCCTACGGGTTCGAGAACAATGTAGACATGACCGAGACACGTCTCCGGTCAATAACCAATAGCGGAACCTGGATGCTCATATTGGCTCCTACATATTCTATGAAGATCTTTATCGGTCAGACCGCATAACAACATACGTTGTTCCCTTTGTCATCGGTATGTTACTTGCCCGAGATTCGATCATCGGTATCCCATACCTAGTTCAATCTCGTTACCGGCAAGTCTCTTTACTCGTTCCGTAATACATCATCCTGCAACTAACTCATTAGTTGCAATGCTTGCAAGGCTTCAGTGATGTGCATTACCGAGAGGGCCCAGAGATACCTCTCCGACAATCGGAGTGACAAATCCTAATCTCGAAATACGCCAACCCAACATGTACCTTTGGAGACACCTATAGAGCACCTTTATAATCACCCAGTTACATTGTGACGTTTGGTAGCACACAAAGTGTTCCTCCGGCAAACGGGAGTTGCATAATCTCATAGTCATAGGAACATGTATAAGTCATGAAGAAAGCAATAGCAACATACTAAACGATCGGGTGCTAAGCTAATGGAATGGGTCATGTCAATCAGATCATTCAACTAATGATGTGATCCCGTTAATCAAATGACAACTCTTTGTCCATGGTTAGGAAACATAACCATCTTTGATTAATGAGCTAGTCAAGTAGAGGCATACTAGTGACACTCTGTTTGTCTATGTATTCACACATGTATTATGTTTCCGGTTAATACAATTCTTGCATGAATAATAAACTTTTATCATGATATAAGGAAATAAATAATAACTTTATTATTGCCTCTAGGGCATATTTCCTTCAGTCTCCCACTTGCACTAGAGTCAATAATCTAGATTATACTGTAATGATTCTAACACCCATGGAGCCTTGGTGCTGATCATGTTTTGCTCGTGGAAGAGGCTTAGTCAACGGGTCTGCTACATTCAGATCCGTATGTATCTTGCAAATCTCTATGTCTCCCACCTGGACTACATCCCGGATGGAATTGAAGCGTCTCTTGATGTGCTTGGTTCTCTTGTGAAATCTGGATTCCTTTGCCAAGGCAATTGCACCAGTATTGTCACAAAAGATTTTCATTGGACCCGATGCACTAGGTATGACACCTAGATCAGATATGAACTCCTTCATCCAGACTCCTTCATTTGCTGCTTCCAAAGCAGCTATGTACTCCGCTTCACATGTAGATCCCGCTACAACGCTTTGTTTAGAACTGCACCAACTGACAGCTCCACCGTTTAATGTAAACACGTATCCGGTTTGCGATTTAGATTCGTCTGGATCAGTGTCAAAGCTTGCATCAACGTAACCTTTTATGATGAGCTCTTTGTCACCTCCATATATGAGAAACATATCCTTAGTCCTTTTCAGGTATTTCAGGATGTTCTTGACCGCTGTCTAGTGATCTACTCCTGGATCACTTTGGTACCTCCCTGCTAGACTTATAGCAAGGCACACATCTGGTCTGGTACACAGCATTGCATACATGATAGAGCCTATGGCTGAAGCATAGGGAACATCTTTCATTTTCTCTCTATCTTCTGCAGTGGTCGGGCATTGAGTCTTACTCAACTTCACACCTTGTAACACAGGCAAGAACCCTTTCTTTGCTTGATCCATTTTGAACTTCTTCAAAACTTTGTCAAGGTATGTGCTTTGTGAAAGTCCAATTAAGCGTCTTGATCTATCTCTATAGATCTTAATGCCTAATATGTAAGCAGCTTCACCGAGGTCTTTCATTGAAAAACTCTTATTCAAGTATCCCTTTATGCTATCCAGAAATTCTATATCATTTCCAATCAGTAATATGCCATCCACATATAATATCAGAAATGCTACAGAGCTCCCACTCACTTTCTTGTAAATACAGGCTTCTCCGAAAGTCTGTATAAAACCAAATGCTTTGATCACACTATCAAAGCGTTTATTCCAACTCCGAGAGGCTTGCACCAGTCCATAAATGGATCGCTGGAGCTTGCACACTTTGTTAGCTCCCTTTCGATCGACAAAACCTTCTGGTTGCATCATATACAACTCTTCTTCCAGAAATCCATTCAGGAATGCAGTTTTGACATCCATCTGCCAAATTTCATAATCATAAAATGCGGAAATTGCTAACATGATTCGAACAGACTTAAGCATTGCTACGGGTGAGAAGGTCTCATCGTAGTCAATCCCTTGAACTTGCCGAAACCCTTTTGTGACAAGTCGAGCTTTGTAGACAGTAATATTACCGTCGGCGTCAGTCTTCTTCTTGAAGATCCATTTATTCTCAATTGCTTGCCGATCATTGGGCAAGTCAACCAAAGTCCACACTTTGTTCTCATACCTGGATCCCATCTCAGATTTCATGGCTTCATGCCATTTTGCGGAATTTGGGCTCACCATCGCTTCTTCATAGTTCGTAGGTTCATCATGATCTAGTAGCATGACTTCTAGAACAGGATTACCGTACCACTCTGGCGCGGATCTCACTCTGGTTGATCTACGAGGTTCAGTAGTATCTTGTTCTGAAGTTTCATGATCATCATCATTAGCTTCCTCACTAACTGGTGTAGGTGTCACTGAAACAGTTTTCTGTGATGCACTACTTTCCAATAAGGGAGCAGGTACAGTTACCTCGTCAAGTTCTACTTTCCTCCCACTCACTTCTTTCGAGAGAAACTCCTTCTCCAGAAAGTTTCCGAACTTACCAACAAAAGTCTTGCCTTCGGATCTATGATAGAAGGTGTATCCAATAGCCTCCTTTGGATATCCTATGAAGACACATTTCTCCGATTTGGGTTCGAGCTTATCAGGTTGAAGCTTTTTCACATAAGCATCGCAGCCCCAAACTTTCAGAAACGACAACTTTGGTTTCTTGCCAAACCATAGTTCATAAGGCGTCCTCTCAACGGATTTTGATGGTGCCCTATTTAACGTGAATGCGGCCGTCTCCAAAGCATAACCCCAAAACGATAGCGGTAAATCAGTAAGAGACATCATAGATCGCACCATATCTAGTAAAGTATGATTACGACGTTCGGACACACCATTGCGCTGTGGTGTTCCGGGTGGCGTGAGTTGCGAAACTATTCCACAATTTTTCAAATGTACACCAAACTCGTAACTCAACTATTCTCCTCCACGATCAGATCGTAGGAATTTTATTTTCTTGTTACGATGATTTTCTACTTCACTCTGAAATTCTTTGAACTTTTCAAATGTTTCAGACTTGTGTTTCATTAAGTAGATATACCCATATCTGCTTAAGTCATCTGTGAAGGTGAGAAAATAACGATATCCGCCACGAGCCTCAATATTCATCGGACCACATACATCTGTATGTATGATTTCCAACAAATCTGTTGCTCTCTCCATAGTACCGGAGAACGGTGTTTTAGTCATCTTGCCCATGAGGCACGGTTCGCAAGTACCAAGTGGTTCATAATCAAGTGGTTCCAAAAGTCCATCAGTATGGAGTTTCTTCATGCGCTTTACACCGATATGACCTAAACGGCAGTGCCACAAATAATTTGCACTATCATTATCAACTCTGCATCTTTTGGCTTCAACACTATGAATATGTGTGTCACTATTATCGAGATTCAATAAAAATAGACCACTCTTTAAGGGTGCATGACCATAAAAGATATTACTCATATAAATAGAACAACCATTATTCTCAGATTTAAATGAATAACCGTCTCGCATCAAACAAGATCCAGATATAATGTTCATGCTTAACGCTGGCACCAAATAACAATTATTTAGGTCTAATATTAATCCCGAAGGTAGATCTAGAGGTAGCGTGCCGACTGCGATCACATCGAATTTGGAACCGTTTCCCACGCGCATCATCACCTCGTCCTTAGCCAATCTTCGCTTAATCCGTAGTCCCTGTTTCAAGTTGCAAATATTAGTCCCTGTTTCAAATACCCAGGTGCTACTGCGAGCATTAGTAAGGTACACATCAATAACATGTATATCACATATACCTTTGTTCACCTTGCCATCCTTCTTATCCGCCAAATACTTGGGGCAGTTCCGCTTCCAGTGACCAGTCTGCTTGCAGTAGAAGCACTCAGTTTCAGGCTTAGGTCCAGGTTTGGGTTTCTTCTCTTGAGCAGCAACTTGCTTGCTGTTCTTTTTGAAGTTCCCCTTCTTCTTCCCTTTGCCCTTTTTCTTGAAACTAGTGGTCTTGTTGACCATCAACACTTGATGCTCTTTCTTGATTTCTACCTCCGCAGCTTTCAGCATTGCGAAGAGCTCGGGAATAGTCTTATTCATCCCTTGCATATTATAGTTCATCACGAAGCTCTTGTAGCTTGGTGGCAGTGATTGGAGAATTCTGTCAATGACGCAATCATCTGGAAGATTAACTCCCAATTGAATCAAGTGATTATTATACCCAGACATTTTGAGTATATGCTCACTGACAGAACTGTTCTCCTCCATCTTGCAGCTATAGAACTTATTGGAGACTTCATATCTCTCAATCCGGGTATTTGCTTGAAATATTAACTTCAACTCCTGGAACATCTCAGATGCTCCATGACGTTCAAAACGTCGTTGAAGTCCCGATTCTAAGCCGTAAAGCATGGCACACTGAACTATCGAGTAGTCATCAGCTTTGCTCTGCCAGACGTTCATAACATCTGGTGTTGCTCCAGCAGCAGGCCTGGCACCCAGCGGTGCTTCCAGGACGTAATTCTTCTGTGTAGCAATGAGGATAATCCTCAAGTTACGGACCCAGTCCGTGTAATTGCTACCATCATCTTTCAACTTTGTTTTCTCAAGGAACGCATTAAAATTCAACGGAACAACAGCACGAGCCATCTATCTACAATCAAACATAAACAAGCAAGATACTATCAGGTACTAAGTTTCATGATAAATTTAGGTTCAATTAATTTACTACAAGAACTCCCACTTAGATAGACATCCCTCTAATCCTCTAAGTGATTACGTGATCCAAATCAACTAAACCATGTTCGACCATCACGTGAGATGGAGTAGTTTCATTGGTGAACATCACTATGTTGATCATATCTACTATATGATTCACGCTCGACCTTTCGGTCTCCGTGTTCCGAGGCCATATCTGTATATGCTTGGCTCGTCAAGTATAACTTGAGTATTCCGCGTGTGCAACTGTTTTGCATCCGTTGTATTTGAACGTAGAGCCTATCACACCCGATCATCACGTGGTGTCTCAGCACGAAGAACTTTCGCAATGGTGCATACTCAGGGAGAACACTTCTTGATAATTAGTGAGAGATCATCTTATAATGCTACCGTCAATCAAAGCAAGATAAGATGCATAAAAGATAAACATCACATGCAATCAATATAAGTGATATGATATGGCCATCATCATCTTGTGCTCGTGATCTTCATCTTCGAAGCACCGTCGTGATCACCATCGTCACCGGCGCGACACCTTGATCTACATCGTAGCATCATTGTCATCTCGCCAATCTTATTCTTCCACGACTATCGCTACCATTTAGTGATAAAGTAAGGCATTACAGCGCGATTGCATTGCATACAATAAAGCGACAACCATATGGCTCCTGCCAGTTGCCGATAACTCGGTTACAAAACATGATCATCTCATACAATAAAATTTAGCATCATGTCTTGACCATATCACATCACAACATGCCCTGCAAAAACAAGTTAGACGTCCTCTACTTTGTTGTTGCAAGTTTTACGTGGCTGCTACGGGCTTAAGCAAGAACCAATCTTACCTACGCATCAAAACCACAACGATAGTTTGTCAAGTTGGTGCTGTTTTAACCTTCGCAAGGACCGGGCGTAGCCACACTCGGTTCAACTAAAGTTGGAGAAACTGTCACCCGCAAGCCACCTATGTGCAAAGCACGTCGGGAGAACCGGTCTCGCGTAAGCGTACGCGTAATGTCGGTCCGGGCCGCTTCGTCCAACAATACCGCCGAACCAAAGTATGACATGCTGGTAAGCAGTATGACTTATATCGCCCACAACTCACTTGTGTTCTACTCGTGCATATAACATCAACATATAAAACCTAGGCTCGGATGCCACTGTTGGGTTTCGTAGTAATTTCAAAAAAATTCCTACGCACACGCAAGATCATGGTGATGCATAGCAACGAGAGCGGGAAAGTGTGATCTACGTACCCTTGTAGATCGACAATAGAAGCGTTAACTTGGTTGATGTAGTCGTACGTCTCCACGGCCCGACCGATCAAGCACCGAAACTACGGCACCTCCGAGTTCTAGCACACGTTCAGCTCGATGACGATCCTCGGACTCCGATCCAGCAAAGTGTCGGGGAAGAGTTCTGTCAGCACGACGGCGTGGTGACGATCTTGATGTTCTAGCATCGCAGGGCTTCGCCTAAGCACCGCTACAATATTATCGAGGACTATGGTGGAAGGGGGCACCGCACATGGCTAAGAATATGATCACGTGGATCAACTTGTGTGTCAAGGGGTGCCCCTTGCCCCCGTATATAAAGGATCAAGGGGAGGAGGCCGGCCAGCCTCTATGGCGCACCAAGGAGGAGTACTCCTCCTAGTAGGAGTAGGACTCCTACTAGGAGGGGGAAAGAAGTGGGGAGGGCGAGGGAAAGGGGGGCGCCGCCCCCCTCTCCTAGTCCAATTCGGACCAGGGGGGAGGAGGCGCGCGGCCCACCTTTTGCTGCCCCTCTCTCTCTCCACTAAGGCCCATATGGCCCATTACTTCTCCCGGGGGGGTTCCGGTAACCCTCCGGCTCTCCGGTTTTCTCCAAAATCACCCGGAACACTTCCGGTGTCCGAATATAGCCGTCCAATATATCAATCTTTATGTCTCGACCATTTCGAGACTCCTCGTTATGTCCGTGATCACATCCGGGACTCCGAACTAACTTCGGTACATCAAAACTCATAAACTCATAATATAACTTTCATCGAAACCTTAAGCGTGCGGACCCTACGGGTTCGAGAACAATGTTGACATGACCGAGACACGTCTCCGGTCAATAACCAATAGCGGAACCTGGATGCTCATATTGGCTCCTACATATTCTACGAAGATCTTTATCGGTCAGACCGCATAACAACATATGTTGTTCCCTTTGTCATCGGTATGTTACTTGCCCGAGATTCGATCGTCGGTATCCCATACCTAGTTCAATCTCGTTACCGGCAAGTCTATTTACTCGTTCCATAATACATCATCCCGCAACTAACTCATTAGTTGCAATGCTTGCAAGGCTTCAGTGATGTGCATTACTGAGAGGGCCCAGAGATACCTCTCCGACAATCGGAGTGACACATCCTAATCTCGAAATACGCCAACCCAACATGTACCTTTGGAGACACCTGTAGAGCACCTTTATAATCACCCAGTTACGTGTGACGTTTGGTAGCACACAAAGTGTTCCTCCGGCAAACGGGAGTTGCATAATCTCATAGTCATAGGAACATGCATAAGTCATGAAGAAAGCAATAGCAACATACTAAACGATCGGGTGCTAAGCTAATGGAATGGGTCATGTCAATCAGATCATTCAACTAATGATGTGATCCCGTTAATCAAATGACAACTCTTTGTCCATGGTTAGGAAACATAACCATCTTTGATTAACGAGCTAGTCAAGTAGAGGCATACTAGTGACACTCTGTTTGTCTATGTATTCACACATGTATTATGTTTCCGGTTAATACAATTCTTGCATGAATAATAAACTTTTATCATGATATAAGGAAATAAATAATAACTTTATTATTGCCTCTAGGGCATATTTCCTTCACTGCCGGAACCCGAAATCTGACAGAAGCACGAGAGATGTCCCGCCTCGCTGCGAGAGCAGCTGACATGTCCCGCCGCGTGGAAGTAGCAGCACAGAGGTCCCGCCGTGCCGCTGAAGTAGCACGGAGGTCCCGCCGCGCCGTCAACGCAGCAGACTGGTCCGGCCGCACCGCGGAAGCAGAAGAGATGTCCCGCAGCGCCATGAATGCAGTAGAGATGTCGCGCTGCGCCGCGGTGGCCTGGGAAAATTTCTCGCGGGCACGCGACGACTGTTACAGCACATGCATGCGATCGTCCATAGCCAGATGGATCAGATCTCCGGCTCGGCGAGGTTGCAGGACAACATGATAGCCTCATTTGAACAGGCTACCAGCATCATCCGGCAACTAAGGGAGGGCAATGAGAGGCTCCGGGCCGAGCGCGACCTGCTGAGGGAGAAGATCATCCGAAGTGCAGACCTACAGGAGGAGACTAGTGCCTTGTTGAAGAAACTTATCAACGAGAATGACATGCTCTGCAACGAGCGCCAAAGGCTGGTGGAGGAATCCGTGGATGTTCTCAAGCAGCGTCTTGAGGACACGAAAGAGCTCATTGCCGCTCGCCGCGGAGACTAGTTTCCTGGTTTCTTTTGATGTAATAATCGGTTTAGGATGTGGATTGTGTCGTCGGTTGTGAAATGTTGGGTTCTAGCGCGGATGTTTGGCCTTTGTTGGCCTCTTGGGATGTTGCGATTTCAATCTGGTAGCTTTTAGTCCTTCGTGTTAGGCTGGAGTTGTGCCGAACTTCTTGTGAATTGTGGTGGTTTTCAATAATAAAAATCAGAAGGGGCAAGCCCTTCTTTGATCAAAAAAAATTTAATCGTCCTTATATATTCATCAGTCTTGCTATAAGTCGCAGTAGATGCTATATAGGTTCGTCGGATCTTACATCAAGATCCATGCTTTCATATTTTCTTTTTTCTCTCTTAAATCTCAGTCGAGTGAGACATAGCCACGCCATTAAACAAAGGCTCGGGCGCCATTTATGGAGACCTTGGGAGAGAGGTGGAGGGTAGATGGAGGTCAAAGGGCTCTCCTCCCGATAAGCACGCGCAGGGGTCTGAACGCACGCCTCTCGTACTCAAATAGCTACCCTGCATGTCGCCTCCTAGCTAATAAAAAGGGGACGCGTGGCGGCACGTAAATGGTACTAGTAAGTAGAACGCCCACGGTTTCAATAATACTTGTGTTTCCGATTGTAACATGACAGCACTTCTTCCAAAATGACTTTCTTGATTGTTAATGTGTGCGCCTTCGCAAATCGGACTACAAATTTACCACAGCATGTTGGTGCCATGTCATGGCACCAAGCCAAGTTTCATTATTTTCATGCGTGTTTTGGATTTACAGGAATTAAAAAACTAAGTTTCTCAATGTTTCCAACCCAGCCACGACGCCCAGAATTTTGAATTTCATTCCCATTTCTTGCATGGAACCTAGAAATTTACCCGAGGACACACATGTGATTTTTCAACCAACTTTGGTGCACTGGAACATGTGCTTGTATTTCAAATTTGAATTATGCACACAAAGGTGACACGTTCCCTCCCAGAACCACGAGCCTTCTTGAGAGAAGCTCCGATTTGCAAGAAGCTTATAACAAAATTTGTTCCTATTCGGCCAATTTTTTTACCACGGCATGGTACTACCATGACATGACACCATGCCAAGTTTCATGATTTTAAATCCAAGTTTCTCAATGTTATCTACCGAGCCACGATGCCTAGATGTTTGAATTTTATTCTCATTTTTTGCATGGGACCTACTCCCTCCTTCCATCTATATAGGGCCTAATGCGTTTTTCGAGACAGCCTTTGACTATTGACAACATTAATAGCACATGAGATGTATACTATGCAAATTATATTATTGGAAGCTCCTTTAACATACAAAATTGAAGGTATGCTTTGTGTAAGTTGCATGTCATATATTATTGCTCTAACGTTTGGTCAAAGTTAGCCTCGAAAAATGCATTAGGACCTATATGCATGAGAGGAGTCGACTTCGAGAGAACGTGTTTGTTTGAGAGACACCGAGGAAGACTACTATATATCGATGGTGCATGTAGGCGGGAATTAAACTAAGGGATGGTCTTATTGGTTTCGGGGATATAGGGGAAGAGTGAGAGGCGGGGGTAGCTAGAAGGAGATTGTTAGGTGTGAGTGTGTGTTTTACCCATCCAGGTGGAAGTTATGTGCACAAAAGAGGAGAACGATTCGATGTGGCGTTAGGATTGAGGGTAATTAACTACATATGGAGACATAGTGACCTTGAACGTGCATGTGTGAGAGGTATACATGTATACGTGGGATGTGTGTGTGTGCGCACGCGCATGATCGAGATAAAAGAAAGAAGACATAAGTCATAAGATCAACGACATGGGAGAGATGGATCGGTATGACAATATGCATGCATGGAAGAAGTCCCGACAATTGAGCATGTGTTTTTGTCTTTAAGAGATAGTGGCGTGGGCTGGAGCTTGCATCTATGGCGAGCAGAGGGAGTGAGGCGCAACGATTGTGCAAAACAGACCAACATATAAATGCATATGTATGGAGAGACATATATAGTGTGGGTGATAGGAAGCAAGACTCTGTGCGAGAAAGAAATGTTGACGGAGAAACTATAGATAGATACAGAGATGGAGATGCTAGCTAGAGGGACATCCACTAGTTTGGGTGTTGGAGATGACCGTCGGGTGGTTCAAAGGGTGAAGTTATATATGTGTGTGAGAGGGCACTTGACTGCATGTAGAGAGAAACATATGTAGTGTGCGTGATAGGAATCAAGAGTGAGGGCGAGAAAGAAGGTTGATGGAGAAACAGATAAATAGAAAGATAAAGATGCTAGCTAGTGTGCGTTAGAGATAGGAGTCGAGTGGATCAGAAGGCTGGGTTATGTGTGTGGGTATGAGAGATAGAGAGAGAGGGTGCCTGTGAGTCACATACAAACAGATATCGAGAGAAATGAGATCCAGAGAGACGGAGTTTTGTGTCTGCGAGGGAGAAATATATTTCACAACGAGAGTGATAGCTAGAGACACATACGAGGGAACGCAAGATATCTCTAGGGAGAGAGGGTGTGTGTGAGCGACATACAAGAGAACAATGGAGAAATATGAGACCCTAGGAGACAGAGTTTGTGTTTGTGTGTGAGAAAGAGATATTGAAGAGGAAGAGTCGTAGGTTCTCATATCTAAGGAGCGAAAGACATTCTGTATGAGGGGTGTGAGAGTGGCAGACATGGTAATAGTAGAGAGAAATGAGACCCCGGGAGACAAAGTTTTGTGTTTGTGTGAGAGAAAGAGATTCCACAAGGAGAATCATATTTAGAAACACATAGCAGGGAGCAAGATATACTTAGAGAGAGACAGAGTGATGAAGGTCGAGGGAGAGAGTACCGTCAGTGTGTTACGAAGATAAAAGATCCCCGGGTACCGAGCTCGAATTCGCCCTATAGTGAGTCGTATTACAATTCACTGGCCGTCGTTTTACAACGTCGTGACTGGGAAAACCCTGGCGTTACCCAACTTAATCGCCTTGCAGCACATAGCTATATGAGACGAATATCTGGATTAAAGGGGATTCAAATATTTAAACTAGAGATCATGACATCGATAATATCATAACGCAAATTGGTGTATCAAACATGCATATTCATTTGAATTTGGGCACACGTGTAATGTTATATAGTTTATCAATATTGGTGATCCATAGATTCTTCAATTACAAACAATGCATGGTTTATATGCAATTAATGTCTAAACGGGATTACACTATATGTTGCGTGTGTGAAACACATTATACATGTTTGAGAAGTAAAAAAACCCGCATGAAACACACATTAATTGGAGACAGTTAGGGAGGAATGCATACATTGGATTTCAACATAAAGTGGTTTCAAATATTTGAAAATCAAAATTGATGGATACAACCTTATGAATCTGAGATCATGCCATTTGTAAACCATATTTATGTATAAATGGTGTTGTGCTTTTGAAAGTATATATAAAAAATGATGTATATAGAATGTAATTCTAATTGAAAATGGATCCCACCCGAAAAAAATAATAGAATACAAACGGGATTAGAATTGAGTTGGCACGGTAAACGTGCACTCTGCAAAATTTGAATGAAATGGGGAAAGTCGCAGTAACCGCCCGAAACCAAAATCTGCGAGATGGAAATCACTACTGCCTATCCCTGCCACGCAAAGCCTATATGCTGGATTTTTATAGGTTTCGATAGGGGTAGGTTTGTAATTTCACCCAAACATGACGTAACCACCTCTCACCCGGATTCATACACGGTGGGCGCCAAAACATAGTGTGTCCTTGGCCGAAATCGACTCCCTCCCCGATTCATATTCATACACTGTGGGCACCAAAAACAAACTCTCATCGGCAAATATTCGGTGTATGCGAGATTACCGTCCTATCCCCAACCGACTAGTGTTGTTGTGATGTAGTAGAAATTTGAAACGGGGGCTAAGTTTGTAAATTTCCTCGCATTTGAGACAAGCACGCCCTGAATACATGGTTCCCCCTTCCTCTCTACCTCCCTTTTCCCCATTCGTACTCCATGGGCGCCAAAACACCCTTTCCACCCCACCCTCCTCCGTCCGCCACCCCATCCACCGCCGTCCTCCTCCACCATGCCGGAGCTGATACCCCGACGCCGCCGTCCATTACAAGAGATCGACCTCTCTCATCCATGGCTTCGGACCGGGATCCTTGCATCTCGTCCTCTTGCTGCATCCCCGCCGTCGTCCACCTTACCGGCGCCGCTCCCACGACCATCTCCGTCCACCGTGCCCCGCCGCCACCGTCTACCCTCCTAGATCTGCTTCCACACCGCCGACAGCCATCGCTACCGCAGCACCGTCAAATTCTCAGCAGATGTACACGGCGCCGCACCAGAGGCGGTACTCTTTCGTATCTGCTCAACTTATTTATCGCAGCAAGAAAATAGATCGCCACTGCTTTACTCTGATTTCTTGTCTTGGTTGCGAAGTTGCCTTTGTCCGGTTTGCACCTTCAGATCCGCCATGGCACGCTCAACACCATACTCGCAATGCTTATGGTTTTCCCCTTTTATATTCCACACTAGTTAAATCACAAACTAAATTTCAAAATTGGGTCAGTCGATTTTTCAGAGCTCGCCGGAGTTCGCCGGTGCGATCGAAGGGGCTCGGGTGGGGACGGTGGTTGTGGGGGCGGTGGTGGGGCCTCGTCGAACGAAGAAAACTCGACACGGGTGGGGGGGTGGGGGTGCGGAGGAACACAGGCGGTGGGGCCGGTGGTTCGGCCGGCGGCCCGTGCGGTGTTCTGTATGGGAAGCACAGTATGTTCCTTGTCACGAAGGGAGCAGGGACATCTGCAGTCAACAGCTGATAGAGCTGGCCTGTACGTGATCGATAGGCTTTCAATTACTAGCGGCAATACAACACCGTAATTTCCAGCCAGTTCCACTTTCCCGATTTATATATCCTGGTTATGGTGTACCCCTGTTATGTACACTATGATCTGCCTAGTTGTTGTGTGCTCTTGTTATCATGGTTTGGCAATAAACTCTCTATACAGTATATTATGAACCTATCATCTGCCAGCTATCCTTACTTCTGGAGCCTATTTTTGTGTGTACTTGTGCCAGATTATATAAATGCACACACCATATTACAACACACATGAGAATCCAGTGATAGCACACAAGTGTTTACAGGGGCGCCCCTATATTAGAATATCATCTGCATTACAAAGATAATCTCACAACTATTTATGTTTTCATGGTTCTCAGATATTATACGCAATTACAGTGAATATCAGAGTCCGCGCATCAGAAGAATATTGTGGAACACTGCAATGACTTACAAAATTGGCAGCAAGGCATTGAGTGCCATTCTGGAAGCAATGAAACTCGTACGCTCCCCACCTGTTGATTCTTGTTCGAAATATCATCCTAATGACTATTCTAACCTCGAGGAGTCAAAGGCAGATGGCCTGTCCTGTTCACCCATCAAGGTGCCTATTCTAATTTGGCAAGGTTTTATTGATTGCGCGTATCTTGCATATGTTGTATTGCATTTCTTCTACTTTGTTGCACCGCCATCTGCTTAGTTTACTCATCATATATGTCAAGATGCCATGCCCATCCATTATCAATACATATTCCATCTGTCATCATACCATGTTTTTCCACTCAAATGCTGTTCTTGTGCATCAGACATCAAAAAGGAAGAGGGTGATTGCCGAACCTGAAGGAGCACCAGCAAAGTCCTTGAAAACGTGGTGGTGGCGGAGAAATCAGACAGCACCCCACTTATATTGGTTGTACAACCAGTGACACAAAGCATAGGACCGACTCCAGCAGACTGTACCCAGACTTCACTGGCCACACCACAAGCCCCACCACACAGGATCTGCACTCCAGCAAAAGGTATACCGATTTCATTTGCCATAGCACCAGCTGTACCACAGAAAAATCCCACTCCAGCAAAATGTACAGCAAGTCCACCAGCCGAAGACCTATCCCAACTGCAGAGATGGCCAATTCCTGCAGATTGGAACCCCATTCAATTTATTCCCAGTTTAAAAGACAATGCTTTCAATGTTGTTAGGGACTACGTGCATATTCCCATCATGGGAAGATTATTGTGAAGACAGACACCATTTTCACATCTTCCTATCCAACTTACGTGTAAGTGCTATTATTCATGGTTATTATTTTCATGTTTTCTGCTGATTGAACACATCAATGATTTACATTACATTGTTGTAACTAGGCGAGGGTCAATCTGGATAGTCATGACGAGCAAAGCTTGCTTGTGCTTTTCAAGGAAGCATTGCAGCAGTACCGGTGTTACCTGAGGAAATCACACTTTGATGGCAAGTCTATAAACGAATTTCCGGTGAAGTCTCCTGTGCTAAATTTAGAAGACATTGAATGGAAAAACCTTGTTATGCACTACTCTCGTTCCCAGGGTGAGGTACTGTCTATGAAATCACATGACAATTTGAACTTCTACTTTTCCGCATGTGCCTTACGGATCTTTTTTGCAGGAAATCTGCTCGAAGAAGAATTCCGGTTTGACAAGAACGATAGGATATCGCAAATATGCTGCCCGCTGCTTTGCTCTTGTTAGTACCTGTTGTCCTGTATCACTGTACTTGCATACATACCTGGTTCATTATGTGACAGCAGTATGCATGATAGTTTGCTTATCTATTGTTCGCTCCAAATTATCTGATTTGTATGAATGGTTACATTAGTGTAGAACATATCCAATGCCAATGTTTTTTTAGCTCTGCATTGTTCTTGTAACTACATGCTGTCCTTTATCAGTGTACTTATAATGACAGGTAGTTGTTCATGTACCATCACTCTGCAGCTTATTTTCCTTTGCCCTCCATTTTCTACACATCAGATCTATATTTACTCTTACCATAAGGTTGGTACTGAAGAAGTTTAGCTGTGCATTGCTCTTGGTTGTACCTTTTGCCTGTATCGCTGCACTTACATTTATAGCCACTTGGTTATGTAGCATCACTCTTCATCTTATCTTAAATATTCTCCATTTTTTCGTATATTATCACATCTATATTTACTCTTAACAAAATGTAGAATAAAGGCAATGCTTTTGAAGAAGATTCTGTGGTAAACTTCTTGAATTGCCCCCCCCCCCATCAGCATGGACAAGGCCTTTATAGAGCCTGTCTTCACCAATAATGTAAGTTTGTCCATCTCAAGCCTTCAAACTTTGTTGTATATATTTGGTTAGGCATGACTGCAACAGCTGTTTATTTTTGGTGTTTGCATCAAATTGCTTGTTTAAAGTTTATTATATGTAGTTCATAAACAAAAGTTCGTCCTTTCTCAATTTAAGTTTTCAGTTGTACAACCAAGTTCCTTCTTCATACCATGTAAGTTAAACTATACAGAGCAAGTGATCTTCTTTTGCACTGCATGTATGCTTCTGTTCTTCATCTGTAATCCAGTGGTGAGGTGAACCTACCCACTACAACACAATGTCATATTCTGCAATGTCTTAACTATGAACAATGTCATATCATTCTACTATTATTTAAACCGTCTCTTTATTTGCCAATCAGAAATGGTATAAATTGACAGGACACTAACCATTGATATTTATGAGTTCTTGATCTGTAATCTAGTGGTGTCGTGAAGCTGCCAACTCCTTCACAATGTCATTTCCTGCCATGTCTTGACCTGAACAATACCATATTGTGTTAATGCAAATTTAAATTGCGTCACTTTATTCGTCAGTAAGAAATGTGATGAATTGTCAGCACTGATACTTTTATGTGCAAAACCTATCATCTGTCTGCTTATTTATCTTTCATAGTGAGGAAGATATAAGTGTTGAACAAGCGTAATCTCATCATCTTGCTCAGCTGCTTGCGCTGCAGCTCCCCAGCAGGGCTAACCTTTTTTGAACTCTTTTGAAGTGTTGTCAGTTTTGTATATTATTTTGTCGGCGTGTTTATTTGCACTGGTGGCGATCTTTGATGCCCAGTGTATGTAATCTGCCGTCTGCTTGTGCTTTATTATCATAGTGGCGAACTTTGATGCCCAGTGGATGTAATATGCTGTAATTTCTTTATTGTATAGTATATGTTTCTTCTTATTCACGATGCTGCAGTTATTTTACTGTATATATATCCTGTCTTCGCAGTAAACCGGCCAAACCATAAAATTACGGTACATAATCGGGCCATCATGCAATCACGATGTAGGTTGGGCCTGAAACGTGCCGATCAGCTCACGGGCCGGCAGCAGCCGGAAATGAACCCCGGCCCATGATTGTGCGAATCAAATCACATGCTTTTAACAGGCCGAAAAATTGTCTCGGTCCTTGTTTGGCCCAATTAGATATCGGCTGCGAGCAGGCCGTATGCAAACCGGGCCGTAGTTAGGCCCAACTATATGACGGGCTTTTAACAGGCTGAAATTAATATAGGGCCGAAATGTTAAACGGGCCCTTAACAGGCCAAAACTAATATCAGGCTGAATTACTAAGTGGGCCTTTAGCAAGTGGGCCCAAAAGCATAGTGTCCAGTTGACAGGCCGAATCTGATATGGGCCATAATTAGGCCCAAAACCTCTTAAAGTGCCGGACCAGATCTACGCCGTAATTTGGCCCAGAATATGGTAGGCTTTTAACGGGCCGGATCTCATATGGGCCACTATTAGGCCCGGAGCGTGGCAGGCCATTAATAGTCCGGATCAAATATGGGCCGGCATTTGGCCCAAAACATGGCAGCCAGTTAATGGGTCGGCCTACTAGGGTCCTCAAAATCTTGTGGGCCTACAGCTGGGCTGGCCCATTAATGTTGGCGAAATCTCGTGGACCTTTAGCTGGGCCGGCCCATTATGATCCGCAAGAATTTTGTGGGCCTTTACCTAGGCCGGCCTATTATGGCGCACAAAAATCTTGTGGGCCTTTACCTGGGCCGGCCCATTATGGCGGGCGAAATATTGTGGGCCTTTAGCTGGGCCAGCCCATTATGGTCCGCAAAATCTCGTGGGCCTTTAGCTAGGCCAGCCCATTATGGTCCGCAAAATCTTGTGGGCCTTTAGTTGGGCCAGCCCATTTAAACTTGTTGGGCCGTGCCACGTGTCGACGTATCATAGGCGCCTTCTGTCCAATGAGTGGATGACATCTGTCCCGACGATGAGCCAACACCTGTTTCCTCTAGCCAATGATGATTTTACACATGGAAAATCCCCATTGTTCGGGGCTGTTAACGGGTTATCGGATCCAAAACCCAACCCGATAGCTTAACGGCGTTCCGTTACGGTGGATGCCACGTGTCGGTCACCCTTGACGAAAGCACTTCTGTGACGCGCGATTTATCGTCATGGAAGTGGACACTTCCGTGATGATAATTTTGGTAATGTCATGGAACACTTCTATGACAGCACAGGTATGAATATCTTGATTCTGTCATAAATTTGTCATGGATGTACATGCATGACAAAAAAAGCGACCTATTGTGACAAACATGTATCATCACGGAAGTGTATTTTTTTGTAGTGTATGTTTGAAAATTCCTTCTAATTTACTGCACATGGAATTAACTCGAACACAAGTACACATATATGATTTTTCAACCCGTTTTGGTTAGGCGTTGCATGTAGATGTAGTTCAAATTTGAATTTCGGTCATTAAATGGCTAGAAAATCACTTAAATTTCTTGAAAAGGTCAACTGACCCCTAGAATTTTTTTAAAAAAATCACATTACGGTTGTATTAGTGCACGTTAGACATAGAAAAAATTGAAGGCCGTAAGAGGAAGCTATCTCCCGTTCGTCATCAAACATGCATTATTCCCTCTCGGAACCACAAGCCTTCTAATGAGTTGCTCCGGTTTGTGAGGGGGGTGTGTCCATACTTTCGTCAAACATGCCAATTTTTTACCACATCATCTTGGTGGCATGGCATTACATCAACCAAGGTTTCATGTTCTGATATTTTTTAATTTTTTGGAATTAAAATGCCATGTCGCTCCATGCATACATATGCATGTGTCCATGTCGTGAGACAAATATGTTTGAAAATTCCTTCTAATTTACTGCACATGGAATTAACTCACACACAAGTACACAAATATGATTTGTCAAACAGTTACGGTTAGGAGTTGCATGTAGATGTAGTTCAAATTTGAATTAAATGGCTAGAAAATCACTTAAATGTCTTTAAAATGTCAAATGACCCCTAGAATTTTGCAAAATTTCACATTACAGTTGTAGTAGTGCACGTTAGACATAGAAAAAAATTGAAGGTTGTAAGAGGAAGCTATCTCCCTTTTGTCATCAAACATGCATTGTTCCCTCTCGGAACCACGAGCCTTCTAGTGAGTTGCTTCGGTTTGTGAGGGGTGTGTGTCCAAGCTTTCGTCAAACATGCCAATTTTTTTCCACATCATCTTGGTGGCATGACATTACATAAACCAAGGTTTCATGTGTTTCTATTTTATTATTTTTTGGAATTCAAATGCCATGTCACTCCATGCTTAATTGTGTCATAGCCTTGAGACCAATATGTTTGAAAATTCCTTCCAATTTACTGCACATGGAATTAAATCGCACACAAGTACACACAATATGAGTTTTGAAACTGTTATGGTTAGCTGTTGCATGTACATGTAGTTCAAATTTCAATTACGGTCATTAAATGGCTAGAAAATCACTTAAATGTCTTAAAAGGTCAAATGACCCCTGGAATTTTCTAAAATTTGACATGACAGTTGTATTAGTACTACAAAATTTCTCATACATTTAAAACACCATCCATTGCCACTGTACTCCAAATTTGTCTTTCACAGCTAATAAAAAATATCTACAACATCACACACAGTTGTTTTCTAGGAACCGTTTGCGATGAAAATATCTGGGTCTATTTAAGTCTCCCTCCTTAAGTTTCGCCGGCACGTCTGCTCCAGTGCCGGCAACCCCCGAATCCACGAATCCTGACCCCCATTCCCACACCCCCTTCTTGCAAAGATGACGCCATGGAAACACTTCGTGAAGGCCCGTACGATGGCCGCGTCCCGCCCTCGAGCGCCGCCGCCTGCACCGAGAGCGCGACCGCCTACGCCAAGAGTGCCGCCGCATCCGCATTGAGCGCGGCCACTTCCGCCGAGAGGGCATCTGCGATAGTAGGGCAGCTACAGCAGCTGAGACGTCTGCAGCAGCTGCTGTGACGGCGGCTACAAACGCCGAGAGCACTCAAGCTTCCGTCCGTGCTGCTGATGTCGCCCTGTCCTGGGTCGAGGCCATCCACGCCAAGATCGAGGATGCACACGTCAAGATATTCCAGGCCACCTCAGACTCCAGCATGCAACCCACGTCTGAAAAGGCGGCGGTGGCCATGGAGCACCTGCTTCCTCATGAGGTTGCCGAGCGGGAGATGGAGATGCCGGAGGCAGCGGAGATCGAGGAGCACCGAGAGGACGAGTTGTGCGAGGTTGGGGTCGAGGTAGAGAGGAGTACCAATGCGAGCTCTGGCACAACCACTACTACGAGTACTACAACCTTTAGGGCGGCGCCAAGGATGAGGACGAGGACGAGGACACGGTCGACTTAAGCAGGGGGACGCGGAGTCCACCAATGGCAGCATGTCGCCAGGACAAGTCATCGACGTCTCATCTCACACCGGCGATGCATAGGCCGGCGCGGCGGCAGATTTGTTAAAATTATGCGTACTTAGGCTTTGTTTTTAATGTTGGTCTTTTGTTAGAGAAATGGTTAGGTCAAGTGGCTCTGTTTAATTACTAAAACCGCTCGATTCAGTAAGTGTGGTCTGTCTGCTGTATGCTCTTTTGTGTGCCCAAATTAGCAAGCGATGTTAAACTATGCAATGACGTACCCGGGGAAATTTCCACCAAAATTTTAATTATCAAACTCATACCATCCACGTAAAGCAGAAGAATCATTTGCGATGCACACAATCGTTGAAAGTGAATGGTCCGGCGGCACCACGCACAAAGTTTCCCTCCACATTTCCAAAATTTTGGCCTACCGCCAAAATATCTACTCCGCCCCCCTTCCCCACCCCTTTTCTCCCCGACTACAAGTTACATTTCCCCTGTTTCCTCCTTCCTTCCTTGCTAAGCTATAGCTGCTTCCTCGCTCTCGCCGTCTCGCATCCTATCGCCGGGGTCGCCATGGTCTTCTTCAAAGACCTCTAGTGGTTCCTCCTCCGACGACTACTCCTTCACCACCCGGGTATGTGTAACACCCCGTATGTAACTTGCCATATTTGTATTCCAACTCTTGCCATTTTCAGCACTAAGTTATGATATTTCCTCGTTGTCGGGTTTTTGTCTTCGTGTGCTTTTGTCTTTGTCATGCATCTCATATCATGTCATCATGTGCATTGCATTTTCATACGTGTTCGTCTCATGGATCCGAGCATTTTCGCCGTTGTCCGTTTTGCATTTCGGCGCTCCAATGTCCTCCGGTGTCCCTTTCTACCTCTTTTCGTGTGTGGGTGTTAAACATTTTCGGATTGGACCGAGACTTGCCAAGCGGCCTTGGTTTACTACCGCTAGACCGCCTGTCAAATTTCGTGCCATTTGGACTTCGTTTGATACTCCAACGGTTAACCGAGGGACCGAAAAGGCCTCGTGTGTGTTGCAGCCCAACACCCCTCCAAAGTGGCCCAAAACCCACCTAAACCCCTTCCATCATCTAGGCCGTTCGATCACGATCGCGTGGCCGCAAACCGTGCTCAATTTGGAGCCTCCTAGCTCCCTCTACCTATAAAAAAGGCTCTCCCCCCGAAAATCTCGGTCAAACCCTAGACCCCTCCCTCTCCTCGCGCCGCCGGACGAAACCAGCAGGCCGGACGTGTCCGCCCGGCTCCACTGGACGAATCGCAGCACGCCACGTGTCCTCCCCGCAGCCCCACTTCATCGCCGACCGCGCGGGCCCGTCGGGGCCCAACCGCGGCCCTCCCAGCCTGGCTCCTCGCACCGCCCGACCGCGCCCGGCTCCCCTCCGCCCGCTCGCCGAGATCCTCCGGCGCCGCCCGGCTCGCTCCACGCCGGTGCCGACCCTGCCGCCTCGCCGCCTAGCCGATGCCTCCGCTTCCACGCGCTCCGAGGCCGCCGCCCTCACCGCCCGACGCCGCCGCCGCCATCCTCGCCGTCCGGCCGCCTCCTCACCGCCCCGGCAAGCTCCAGCGACCTCTCCTCCCTCTTCCCTGAGCTCCGGCGTCGTCTCCGGTGATAACTCCGTCGATCCTCGTTTTCTGCGCCGGCCAAATCCAAATCCAGATTCGGATCGGGTTAACTTTTTGCCCTAACCCTAATATTTTTTGCATTCTATGTCATGTCATAACTCTGCATCCGTGGCTCTGTTTTTGGCGTGTAGCATATCAAATTGTTCGTCTCGACGAGTACTTCATTTCATCTCATTGCATCATGTTCATTTGATCTCATCTTGATGCCCTGAATGCTGTTACAAGAGTGCTAGTTTATATTAGTTTCAGATTCTTATCAGTAATTGGACTTTTGTCATTTTTGCCATGATTAATGTGTGCCTCCTATGAACTTGAGCTCTACATGTGTTTTGAAGTATGTCATGCCATCTTTACAGGGGTGTATGTCATGTATTTTTGTGATCTCTGTGGTGACTAGCACAAGCATGCAAAGTAGCTCTCGTAATGTTGCCGATTTCAAGGACTTAGAAATATTCTAAGTCGTTGCCCTGATAATATTTTTATGCCATGTATTCATGTTGCTACAGAGTGATCCATGCCCCTTTTGAGCATGATCAGTAAGGATGTTTTGTGGATATTGTTGTGCTCTATCCATCCATGTATTTGTTTGCAATTATGGAGCAGCATAGCTTGACTCAATCAAGCTCTACTTTTGCTATAAAATGTTCCTGGCAGAATGTTCACGTGTTAAGCATTTTTGCCGAGGTTGTTGTAGTTGATCCATGCATGCTATGAGGTTGTTCTTGCCATGTTTAGCTTCTATGCCATGTCTACTTGCTGGGTGTATGCTCATTTTATCATGCAATGCCTTGCGGTGAGTGCATCGAGCTCGTAAACATGCCTACTTAATATCTGTTTTGCCATGTTCCAGTTTTCTACTAAGTCTGAATCTGTTAACGATAATTGCTATGTTCACATGGTTGCCATTGTATTTTCTGATCCCTTTTGTCTTAAGGTAAGTAAGGTACTTTTGTTGTATGCTTTGAGTAGCTTCATGTCATGCCTTGCTTTGCCATGATATGTTCCTGTAGCATGTTGTTATCTTGATCTAAACATTGCTTCCTGATGTTAAATTCCTGACTACTAGTTATTTTAACTAAGTTTGTAACCTGTTATCTTTTGCACTTTTACCATGCTTGTTTGAACCTGCTATTGAGTGAATTAGCCGTAGCTTAGTGTTCATCTTTTGTCAATCATCTTGAGTGGATCCCTGCCATGTATTTTGTTGATATGTTAGAGTGCAGTAGTTTGTTGTTCTTGATGCATTTAGATGGTCTCGTGCTGTTAATCGCAAATCGGTGTCATATTTGTTTTGCTTGCCATTTGCAATCCGTGCATCCGATTCCGGTGATCTTTATATCGATTTCAACCGAAATCAACTCCTCTTTCCAGCGGTACTATTGGATTTCCAGGTTGAGGCCAGTTTCAATCTCCCCTTTCCGAAATATGCATATGCATCGCATATCACGTCCCGCATCTCATGCCATGTTTTGCATCATGTTGCTTGTGCATTGCACGTGATTGATTGTGTCTCCCTTTGCTTGTGTTCTTGCTTGGGTAGAGCCGGGAGACGAGTACGTGATCGAGGACCCCGTTGAGTACACTTACGAGGATCAAGCTAACTTCAACTCGGAGAACTTTGCAGGCAAGATGACCATACCCTCGAAATCACTTCTATCTTTGCTTGCTAGATGCTTGCTCTATTGCTATACCTATGCTACGATACCTACCAGTTGCTTATCATGCCTCCCATATTGCCATGTCAAACCTCTAACCCACCTTGTCCTAGCAAACCGTTGTTTGGCTATATTACCGCTTTGCTCAGCCCTCTTATAGCGTTGCTAGTTGCAGGTGAAGATTGGAGTTTGTTCCTTGTTGGAACATGTTTATTTTTGGGATATCATTATTATTTCTTGTCTATTTTTAATGCACCTATATACTTGGTAAAGGGTGGAAGGCTCGGCCTTATGCCAGGTGTTTTGTTCCACTCTTGCCGCCCTAGTTTCCGTCATACCGGTGTTATGTTCCTTGATTTTGCGTTCCTTACACGGTTGGGTTATAATGGGAACCCCTTGACAGTTCGCCTTGAATAAACTCCTCCAGCATGGCCCAACATTGGTTTTACCATTCGCCACCTAGCCTTTTCTTTCCCTTGAGTCGGCCGGCTCAAGGGTCATCTTTATTTTAACCCCCCCGGGCCAGTGCTTCTCTAAGTGTTGGTGCAAACTGGGAGATGTCCGGTGCCACCAGGGGCAACTCTGGGCTGTCCTACCCGACGTCTTGCTCATCCGGTGTGCCCTGAGAACGAGATATGTGCAGCTCCTATCGGGATTGGTCGGCACATTCGGGTGGCTTTGCTGGTTTAGTTTTACCATTGTCGAGATGTCTTGTAACCGGGATTCCGAGTCTGATCGGATTGTCTTGGGAGAAGGAATATCCTTCGTTGACCGTGAGAGCTTGTGATGGGCTAAGTTGGGACACCCCTACAGGGATTTGAACTTTCGAAAGTCATGCCCGCGGTTATGGGCAGATGGGAATTTGTTAATATTCGCTTGTAGAAAACCTTAACCTTAACTTAATTAAAATGAATCAACAGAGTGTGTGGCCGTGATGGTCTCTTTTCGGCGGAGTCTGGGAAGAGAACACGGTCTCGGGTTATGCTTGAACGTAGGTTGTTCTAGGATCACTTCTTGATCATAGTTTCTCGACCATGCCTTGCCTTCTCTTCTCGCTGTCTTTTGCGTATGCTTAGCCACCATATATGCTAGTGCTTGCTGCAGCTCCACCTCATACCTTTTACCTACCTATAAGTTTAAATAGTCTTGATCGCGAGGGTGTGAGATTGCTGAGTCCCCGTGACTCACAGATTACTTCAAAAACCAGATGCAGGGACCGATGATACCGCTCCAGGAGATTCAACTAAGCTCAAGTGGGAGTTCGATGAGGACTCAGGATGATACTACGTTTCCTTTCCAGATGATCAGTAGTGGTGCCCAGTTGGGGCGATCGGGGACTTTGTTGCATTTGGGGTTGTTCTTTGTTTTGGTTCTGTAGTCGGACCTTGATTGTATCTGGATGAATGTAATGTGATTTATGCTATTTGTGTGACGTGGCGAGTGTAAGCCAACTATGTATCTCTTTTCCTTATTTATTACATGGGTTTGTCGAAGATTACCCCACTTGCGACATTGCTTACAATGCAGTTATGCCTCTATGTCGTGCTTCGACACGTGGGAGATATAGCCGCATCGTGGGTGTTACAGTATGCCTCTCTTCTCTCTCTCTCGGGCTATGACTTGGAATGAAGCATATTTACCCGGTGGTCGATTTGAGTCATTTCTTCCTCTTGTAGCTCCCTAAGACCATCAGTGGCAACGAATGGAGCAGGGTGGCTGAAGATCTATCTGCTCGTTGTGACCATTAATCTCCATGCATGAAGCTAGTTGTGTTTGATTCTGTGGACAATGGGAGGAAGTTTGTGGCATGTGCAAATAAGGTTAGACCCTCTTTCGTTGTTATAAATCATTTGTTAGATGTGATTCAGACACTGCCACGATCCCAACCCATTCATACCACACCTTCAACCAAACGCATCCTAAGACAGTGTTATAGTTTGTACCTAGTATCTTAAATTGTTGCCATCTCATCAGCGGTACCATTAGAAAATTATTTGGCACCTCTTCAGCAGTTTGTGCAGCCAACTTTGGTCCACACATCTGAGCAGCCAAGCAGTAAAATACTAAATCTTGATGGCACGAAGGAACTGGGCATCGGAGCAACTACGTGCTCCGGAGTCCGGGTCCCTGATTTTTTTATGCTGCATCGGCTCACCAGTACAGGGCACCGGTGCGAGATGTAGCAACCATTATCTTTACCCTAGTTTTGGCATACATAGTGGATGGCCTTAGTTCTATTAGTTCGATGTTACTAAATTTGTGCATGTACACACCTGTTAGTATCAATTTGTTGTCATCCAAACACTGTCGCTATGTTGTTGCAGTTATATTTACCTTCCTCATAAAATGTTCAATTTGTTATTTACTATACATGAGTAAGAACTTGTAGCATCGTTGTAGTTAATTATAGCTTCTGATGTTCCAGAATTTGGTTGTTATCTCAGTAGCAATTAATTCATTTGCACATTGATCTTTTTGAGAAGATATGTCATAATTAACATGTTTCTTCAGTTTTTCAAAATAAGCATTGGTGATTTTCTATGTTGCTATAAACCCATTTCGCCTACAATTGTTACTGATCTAGTTTCAAATATTATAGGATGAACGGAAGTGTTCTTACTTGGAGTGGGTTGATCAAGAGTGGACACAGTCTTTGAAGATGTGCCTAGCGAAGCTCTGGAGCATGTATGAGGAAGAGAACACACGTAGGCTTAGAGAAAGTGTTGTCAACACTGAAGCATATTTCAAGATGCGGGATAAAAAGTTGAAGGTGAAGAATGAGCTCAGATTTTTTAAATCAGACTCTACTAAGATGGTGTTGGCGAAGGAGGAGGCACTTTCCCAGTTGGCCCGTGCAAAACGGGTTCTTACTAAACTAAAAGCCGAGGTGGATAAGACGAGCCTGGATGATCTCGATTAGGGAAATGAATATATTGTTCTTATGAAGTTGAACTAGCTATATGTTGTACCGTGTTGTTTTCATGTAGCTATCGTACTGTGATGTTATAATATATTTATGTGCCTGATATGAAATTGGCAAACAGCTCTTTGATATGAAATGTGAATTTGCGTAATACTGGAATTATTAATTGTAAACTAAACCTACTAATCGTGTCATGGACCTTTGCAAATGGTTCTAGCAGAAAAAGCGCTTGCGGTGGATAGCCCAATGCCACATAGTTTTCTTCGTCGAATCGTGTGTGACATAGTTGATAAAAGAAAACCGTTAACCATGGCAAACCGTGTGTGATAGTTACACCTTTCACACACGAGCCTACACATAAAATTGTGTGGGATGTACGTCTGAACGTAAACGTGTTCCCTGGATTGACTGTGTGGGATGTGCATAAGAATGGAAACATATTCCTTGGATTGACTACGTGTGATATACATACGAACGGAAATATTTTTCTGGCATTCACCGAGTGGGATGTACATACCTATGGAAATGATTTTCTCGGATTACCGTGTGGGATGTACATACCTACGGAAATGATTGGGTGTCGATGCCTGCTCGATAGCACACGGCCCCAGCCTGGGCCCCAGGAGGGCCTATCCCCGATGATTTCTGGGCCGTGTGGGAAGGACACCCTATCGCACACACTCACTTGGCGACGGTTCCAAATGCCGTCACGGAAAGGGGTTAAAAGCCGTTTGTTTAGGACCGATGCGCACCAGTGATAGGCCGCCATGAGGCTGGGCGTGGGCGGCCGCGATCTCGGCTCTGGTGGGCTCTGTCGTGGCAACGTATGCCGCGTAGGAACGGATGGCTGCTCGAACTCACCCGGCGATTGCCAACTCTTCAGTCGTGGGTTGCCGACCATTGTCGGAGAAGCTTCGTTCGATTTGTGCGATGACCGCCATGAGCTGGGCATGGACAGCCTCGACATGGAAGTGGGCGGCCTCCATCAGGGCTAAGGTCGCCGCTACGGACCGGACAACTATTGTGCCGCTCTCGCCAGTTGCTATCCCCGAGGCAGATGTTGCCGCCGCCGCGTCAAAAGCAACAACGGCCGTTTCGGCTGCCTTGGCCGCCCGGACGCAGAGTACGGTCGCCGTCATGAAGCTTCTTAGCATGCGTCTGGCGGCTCTGGCCGCGCTCTCACCGGAGTGGGCTGCCGAAGTTGCCCTCACGATGTGGGTCCACGTCCCCATCTTTCACGGGTGATGAATGAACAGTGAAATGATATTTGGGGAGTGAGCTAGTGTGCTTCACACACCGGCTGTGGACTGTAGCCGACGCACCTTCTCGCGTCAGCCATAGGCGTACTATACACCGATGGTGCTTCAAGATATTTTGTGTTGCATCTCACACGGTTGGTGATAATAAACTGTGTGTGATCTACTTGATTTATCGTCTTTATTTGAATTATGTAATGGGGTCACACTACAAAGGATGGTGTTTGAATTGCTAGAACGTTTATCTGCAGTGAACATGCAACTATGGGTGTGTCGTAAAAAATGGAATTATTCAGGGTTCGTTTGGACGTTTTTATACATTAACTTGGTTTTGTAGGCATTTCATGTGCATAATTCTAATTTGAACTACATGCCCATGCTCCAGTGCATATAAACAGGTTGAAAAATCAAATATGTGTCCTTGGTTGCATGCTTAGGTCCCATGCAAGACATGGGAATGAATGTCACACACCCTGCCACCGTCACTCAGTCGCAAACATTGAGATACCTGGTTTTTAAATTCTAGTAAATACAAAACTTGTTTGAAATTCATGAAACTTGGCATGCTATCATGGAGCGGCATCAACATGTCATGGTAAAAAATTCGTCCCATTTGAGGGCAGGTTTGGGTATAAGCTTCTCACAAACCAGAGCTTCTCACAACAAGCGTGATGGTTTCGGTAGGGAACATGCCACCTTTGGGGACAAAACAATATCCATTACCTCTTATTGCTTTCAAAAAATTTCGAGTGTCAACAAAGAACAACAAGAGTGTTGTGTTTAATTTTGGAAAATTTCGGGGTTCATTTGGATATTTTTATACATTAACTCGGTTTCCCGGGCATTTTATGCACATAATTCAAATTTGAAATACATGCATAATCTCCAGTGCATATAAACTGGTTGAAAAATCAAATATGTGTCCTTGGTTGCATGCTTATGCCCCATGCAAGAAATGGGAATGGATTTCAAACACCCTGCCACCATCACTCGGCCGCAAACATTGAGATACCTGGTTTTTAAATTCTAGTAAAAACAAAACTCGCCTGAAATTCATGAAACTTGGCATGCTATCATGGAGCGACATCAACATGATGTGGTAATTCTTTTCCTATTTGGGGCAGGTTTGGGTATAAGCTTCTCACAACAAGTGTGATGGTTTCGGTAGGGAACGTGTCACCTTTGGGGACGAAACGATATCCATTGCCTCTTTTTGCTTTCAAAATTTTTCTAGTGTCAACATAGAACAACAGGAGTGTCGTGTTTACTTTTGGAATTTTTCGGGGTTCATTTTGACATTTTTATACATTAACTAGGTTTTCTAGGCATTTCATGTGCATAATTCAAATTTGAACTACATGCACAAGCTCCAATGCATATAAATTGGTTGACAAATCAAATCTGTGTCCTTCGGGGCATGGTTAGGTCCCATGAAAGAAATGGGAATGAATTTCAAACACCAGGGCACTGTTCATTGCTGGCAAAACATTGAGATACCTCGTTTTTAAATTCTAGTAAATCCAAAACTCGTGTGAAATTCATGAAACTTGGCATGCTATCATGGAGCGGCATCGACATGTACCACCTTTGGGGCAGGTTTGGGAATAAGCTTCTCACAAACCTTAGCTTCTCACAACAAGCGTGATGGTTTGGGTAGGGAACGTACCACCTTTGGGGACGAAACGATATCCGTTGCCTCTTATTGCTTTCAAAAAATTTCTAGTGTCAACATAGAGCAACAGGAGTGTTGTTTTTACTTCTGGAATTTTTTGGGGTTCGTTTGGACATTTTTATACATTAACTGGGTTTTCTAGGCATTTCATGTGCATAATTCAAATTTGAACCACATGCATAAGCTCCAGTGCATATAAATTGGTTGAAAAAACAAATTTGTGCCCTTTGGGGCATGCTGAGGTCCCATGCAAGAAATGGGAATGAATTTCAAACACCAGGGCACTGTTGATTGCCGGCAAAACATTGAGATACTTTGTTTTTAAATTCTAGTAAATCCAAAACTCATCTAAAATTCATGAAACTTGGTATGCTATAATGGAATGGCACCCGACATGATGTGGTATTTTCGTGTCCATTTTGAGAGAAGGCACACTCGAATAAAAGCCAACAAAGGCATTTTGAAACAAATAGCTGCCACTTTAACATCTCAAACGTTTTGTATAATTTAAATTGTGTGCATTCTGTTAACCATTCACGTGACGCCACACCTCACTCTTTTAACGGCAAGGAGGTGTCGTGCGGACAGGTGCTTGAGTGCTTGATTAAACGGAAGGTGTGCCGACAGCTTCCCCAGGAAGCCAAGAGAAAATGTGCCGAGCAGGATTTCTACAGCTCTTGATCGCAAACGTTTTAGATAGAACACCCGTATGCAAAGTGAGAGCTATGGTCTTCCCCCTTAAGTCGAGGGAAAATCTGCAACGCACGATTTGTGCATCCCTTCAACGCAAACGGTTGTTTTGGATGACCCGTGTGCAACCACGTACAAACAATTTGGTAAGATTTGCATCTGTCATATTGCGTATGTTGCTATTTGTCAAGCTGGAAAGATTGACATTTGTTGATCTAGTAACGTTGCCATTTGACAATCCTTGTAACACTGCATTTGTCAAAATATGCAGCTAGAAATCACTAGCACTATCTAATTTTTGCAACTAAAATTCAGTAATTAAGCATAGATTTCATTCATAGATTAAGCAACCGTTCTTAATTTATACAAACAGTTCAACTCGATAGCTGAACCAACCAAACTTTTCCCCAATTGTTGCCAACCACGTACTGAAAATATCTAGTTCAACTATATATACTAGCTAATTTTAAGAATGTTGTACAGTTGGACCACACATCTATAGTCAAATGAACTGAACAAAATAGCCCCTAAATACTACTACTACCACGGAGGGGCTTTGTGCTACTTCCGGCAGCCTCTCCTCCGCCGAGCATGCTCAGTAAGAGGCAGAGGAGGAGGAGCCTACCGACGAGCTGGAGAAATGCAATACGGTGCCTGCCGCTGCTGCACATTCAGCGACGCTCGCCAGCTCAAACGCCCACTGCCTCTCCAGACGATCCCTCTCGAAGCGGCCAGACTTCTCGTATATCTCCTGAATGCTCGCCTCTGCGTCAGCGTGTGCTATGGCCACGGCTGCGGTAATGCTCTTTGCATGCTCGATGAGGCGCTCCTCCTCCTCCCGCAGGAACTCGATGTAGCGCGCAAGGTCGCTGACGCACGTGCGGGCCTCCACCTCCACCTCCCTCCTTCGGGCGGCAGTGGCGGAGCGCGTGATGATCCTGGCGATCGACGGTGGGCTAGAGGCCACGGCGGCCAACGATGGGGTGGCGGCCATGACCACCACCTCCCGCCTTCGGGCCGTAGTGGCGGAGCGGGTGATGGCCCTGGCTTTCGACAGTGGTGTGGCGGCAACGGCGGCCGGCAACAGCTGCCGACGGGCAGCAGCGGCAGAGCGTGTGGTGGGTGTTCTACACACACCCAATAGAGACGCCACGCACACTACACTACATCGGGGACTGCTCCACCGCCGCGGTGTAGCCTCCCAGCTAGAGCTATCCTCTGATGACGGCAGAGTGGCTAAGCGACGATGATAGACCAGTGCCATTGGCGATTGTGGGAGAAGCACACGAGATAAGCTACAGGGAGGGAGGGGAAAATGCGATGCAGGACTCACCGGCCGTGTGGGTTTTTATAGCAGGCCAGTAAGCATTGGGATTTTGGGGGATTTCACCGAGTCGGGCAGGAAGCTTGCGTGGGAACCTACGAGGTTGCATGGGAATGGGCTCACCGATGATTCATTGGCGCCACCGTTTGGCCAAAAGAATGCCCCCGCGCACTACGCAAACTTGCGTTGTAAGCCGTCTACGGCAGCAGGGTGACAAGATGTGCGAGAGGAGGACGAAAGGACACGTACACATACTGTTAATACAAAAAAACGTTTGTGATTTAATTACCTACTATACCCCGTCCTGGTTTATAAGTAGGATTTAACTAATAAAATACGAATGCATGTCGCCAAAGATTATATCATTGGAGTCGTATTTGAATATAGTTTCCAGCTATACAATTTTTGTAACACGCATTAACACTTTTTTGGTTAAATTTAAGGTTATATACCAGCAATTGTTTGCCCGCAACACTCCATCACAAACAGCTCGGATGGGTCAACTGTATGCCATGTATCGTACACGCAACTCTAATCTGATTCGTGCTTGATGTCTCCGACATCGCTCGCACAATTTGTTTTATTTGCCACGTATCACTGTGCGGGCCTCTGCTCGCGTCCCTCGGCAAGCTCTGCTCGCTGTTAGGCTCCGCAGCGCACTGTGCTCGCCGTTAGGCGCCGCGGCGCGCTCTGCTCGCATCCGTTGAGGCGCTCTACTCACGTTCGTCGGTAGGCCCGTCTTGTGGACAAATTTTCCTTGCGCGTTCAACTACTATACACACACACACACATACATACATACATATGGTTGCTCATCATTGAGGCGACCGTGGAGCATTTTGCTCGCGTCCCTCCGCGCGCCTCTGCCAGCAGTTGGGCGTGCGCACGATTACGTTGGGGGCCCCATATGCATAAGGTTGCGCCGGGCGTGTTGCCATGTGATGCAGTTACATGCGGCACGATGGAGTTACGCACTGCAAATTAGAACTGCCATCAGGGTCTGCCAATATTCCTGGTCGTCTGGCTTCCCCTTTTATTCCCGCGGCCATTATAACCTTAGTCTCTTCAACCTTTCGACCGTGCCCCACAATAGAACAAGCACACCCACGACGACACATAGAGAGGGGATGTCCAGTGGCGCTCCAATGGAGTTCGGCGAGCATAGAGTGGAGACCCACGCGAGGGAGACAGATCTCTCGGTGGTGTACACCATCGACCCGGCCGTGGTGGACGACTACATCCATAGCGTTGAGTAGTTGCTTGCTCGAGACAAGTAGAAGGTGGTCGACATCAACCTCTAGTACACCACCGGTCGTCCTGGCATAGATCAGAAGGTTGCCATCGCCCAGTTGTGCATGGGCTATCATGACCTCATCTACCACTACTGCATGGCCACAGAGCCTTGATACGTCTCCATCGTATCTACTTTTCCAAACACTTTTCCCTTGTTTTGGACTCTAACTTGCATGATTTGAATGGAACTAACCCGGGCTGACGTTGTTTTCCGCAGAATTGACATGGTGTTATTTTTGTGCAGAATAAAAGTTCCCGGAATGACCTAAAAATGGATAGAGAATTATTTTGGAATATATAAAAAATACTGGAAGGAAGATCCATGTCAGGGGGGGCTACACCTGTCCACGAAGGTGGGGGCGCTCCCTACCCCCCTGGGCGCGCCCCCTGCCTCATGGGCCCCCTGACGCTCCACCGACCTCAACCCTGACTCCATATATTCACTTTCGGGGATAAAAACCAGGGAGAAGAATTCATCGCGTTTTACGATATGGAGCCGCCGCCAAGCCCTAAACTCTCTCGGGAGGGCTGATCTGGAGTCCGTTCGGGGCTCCGGAGAGGGGAATCCGTTGCCATCGTCATCATCAACCATCCTCCATCACCAATTTCATGATGCTCACCACCGCGCGTGAGTAATTCCATCGTAGGCTTGTTGGACGGTGATGGGTTGGATGAGATTTATCATGTAATCGAGTTAGTTTTGTTAGGGTTTGATCTCTAGTATCCACTATGTTCTGGGATTGATGTTGCTATGAATTTGCTATGCTTAATGCTTGTCACTAGGGCCTGAGTGCCATGATTTTAGATCTGAACCTATTATGTTTTCATCAATATATGAGAGTTCTTGATCCTATCTTGCAAGTCTATAGTCACCTACTATGCGTTATGATCCGGCAACCCCGAAGTGACAATAATCGGGACCACTCCCGGTGATGACCGTAGTTTGAGGAGTTCATGTATTCACTATGTGTTAATGCTTTGGTCCGGTACTCTATTAAAAGGAGGCCTTAATATCCCTTAGTTTCTGCTAGGACCCCGCTACCACGGGAGGGTAGGATAAAAGATGTCATGCAAGTTCTTTCCATAAGCACGTATGAATATATTCGGAATACATGCCTACATTACATTGATGAATTGGAGCTAGTTCTGTGTCACCATAGGTTATGACTGTTACATGATCGATCGCATCCGGCATAATTCTCTATCACCGATCGATTGCCTATGAGCTTTCCATATATTGTTCTCCGCTTATTTACTTTTCCGTTGCTATTGTTATCATCACTACAAAACACCAAAATATTACTTTTGCTACTGTTACCTTTTACTACCGTTGCCACTACGATCATATTACTTTGCTACTAAATACTTTGTTGCAGATATTAAGTTTCCAGGTGTGGTTGAATTGACAACTCAGCTGCTAATACTTGAGAATATTCTTTGGCACCCCTTGTGTCGAATCAATAAATTTGGGTTGAATACTCTACCCTCGAAAACTGTTGCGATCCCCTATACTTGTGGGTTATCAAGACTATTTTCTGGCGCTGTTGCTGGGGAGCATAGCTCTATTCTTTGAGTCACATGGGATTTATATCTGCTTATCATTATGAAGAACTTGAAAGATCCAAGAACCAAGATTTATCCCTGAACTACGAGGGGAGGTAAGGAACTGCCATCTAGCTCTGCACTTGATTCACCTTCTGTTTTGAGTAAGCTTGCGACACCTAAACCTGCTTCTGCTATTAATTCTGATATGTCGCATGTTATTGATGATGCTACTTCTGCTATGCATGATACTTATGATGAAACTACTTCTATGCTTGATACTACTGTGGCACTTGGTGAATTTCTTGATGAACAACTTGCTAGGGTTAGAGAAAATGAAATTATTGAAACTAATAATATTGATGAAAGTGATGATGAAGACTCTCCCCCTAGATATGAATTACGTGTTGTGCCTGAGGGTTATGTTATGGATGAAGAAACTGCTAGAGACTTTCTTGCTTGGAATGATAGAAGTGATCTTAAGAAACTATTAGCTAAGCTGAAACAAAAAACTTTGAATGCTAGAATGAAATATGATCATGCTTATGCTACTTCACCTATCTTTGTTACTGATAAGGATTATGATTTCTCTGTCGACCCTGATATAATTACTTTGGTTGAATCTGATCCTTTCTATGGCTATGAATCTGAAACTGTTTTGGCACATCTTAGTAAATTAAATGATATAGCCACCCTGTTCACTAATGATGAGAAAACTCGCTACTATTATATCCTTAAGATATTTCCATTCTCATTAAAGGGTGATACTAAGATATGGTTTAATTCTCTTGATCCTGGTTGTGTGCGTAGTCCACAGGATATGATTTATTACTTCTCTGCTAAATATTTCCCCGCTCATAAGAAACAAGCTGCTTTAAGGGAAATATATAATTTTGTGCATATTGAAGAAAAGAGTCTCCCACAAGCTTGGGGGAGGCTTCTCCAATTACTTAATGCTTTGCCTGATCATCCTCTTAAGAAAAATGAAATACTTGATATCTTTTATAATGTACTAACCGATGCTTCCAGAGACCACCTGGATAGTTGTGCTAGTTGTGTTTTCAGGGAAAGAACACCAGATGAAGCTGAAATTTTATTGAATAATATGTTGACTAATGAAAATAATTGGACACTTCCTGATCCAATTCCTGAACCAACTCTTAAGCCAACTCCGAACAACTCTGGTAATGAACATGAACCTAGTGATAATATTAATGATGATGTTCATGTTGATGCTCAACCTAGCAATGATAATGATGTAGAGATTGAACCTGATGTTGATCTTGACAACCCACAATCAAAGAATCAACATTATGATAAGAGAGACTTTGTTGCTAGGAAGCATGGTAAAGAAAGAGAACCATGGGTTCAAAAACCCATGCCTTTTCCTCCCAAACCATCCAAGAAAAAGGATGATGAGGATTTTGAGCGCTTTGCTGAAATGATTAGACCTATCTTTTTGCGTATGCGATTAACTGATATGCTCAAAATGAATCTTTATTCTAAGTATATGAAGGATATTGTTACTAATAAGAGAAAGATACCGGAAGCTGAAATTTCCACCATGCTTGCTAATTATACTTTTAAGGGTGGAATTCCAAAGAAACTTGGCGATCCAGGAGTACCAACTATACCATGCTCCATTAAAAGAAACTATGTTAAAACTGCTTTATGTGATCTTGGAGCCGGTGTTAGTGTTATGCCTCTATTTATATCGTAGACTTGATTTGAATAAGTTGACACCTACTAAAATATCTTTGCAAATGGCTGACAAATCAACTGCTATACCTGTCGGTATTTGTGAGGATGTGCCTATTGTGGTTGCAAACGTTACTATTTTAACGGGTTTTGTTATTCTTGATATTCCCGAGGACGATAGTATGTCTATTATTCTTGGAAGACCCTTTTTGAATACTGCAAGGGCTATTATTGATTGCACCAAAGGCAATGTCACTTTTCATGTTAATGGCAATGAGCATACAGTACACTTTCCGAGGAAACAACCTCAAGTTCATAGTATAAACTCTATTGGAAAAATTCCATCGATTATTTTTGGAGGTTTTGAATTTCCTCTTCCTACTGTCAAGAAGAATTATGATATCCTTATTGTTGGGGACATGCATATCCCCGTTGAGGTAACCTAGTGTTATTCGAAAATTCTTCGGTTCCATGTTACTCGGAATGAGTTTGTTAACAAGACCTGATCAACCTTGTTAGTGGATTCCTTTTGATGAGCATGAGATGGATGAATTTAGAAAACACAACTCTCTATACCCTCTTTTTACTTTCTATTATGTATATTAAATAAAGCAAAAATAGTAATTTATGTATGTTTTCTGAATTGTCCATGCAATAAAAAATACCCTGAAAATAAAAGTTCTCCAAATGCCATGATATTTAAATATGATTTTTTCTAGAATATTTGAGATATCTGGCACTGAGAACACAGCAGGGGGAGCAAGCACCTAGCCACGAGGGTGGAGGGCGCGCCCCCTGCCTCGTGGGCCCACGGTGGCTCCCCTCCACTTATTCCAGCTACCACACACTCCTTCTTCCTCCCACAAACATGACTAACCAGCTCAAACCCGAGTCCAAGCTCATTTTGCTGCCATTTTCGATCTCCTTGCTCAAAGCTCCATTCACAAAACTGCTTTGGGGGGTTGTTCTTTGGTATGTGACTCCTCCAATGGTCCAATTAGTTTTTGTTCTAGTGCTTTATTCATTGCATATTTTTGCTGGTTAGGTGACCCTGTTCTTGAGCTTGCATGTCAAATTTATATGGTCAAAAGTAGTTTTGATGCATGATATTGCCTCTAGGCACTTGTAGGAGTAGTTGCTATCAATTTTGTTGAGTTTGGTTCACTTTTATTTTGAAGTTACTAAAATTTCAGAATTTTTTTAGAGGAAGAAATATGTTTAGGAAAATGTACCAAGGTGGTCCTTCAAGGAAGCAAGGACCCAGGCTCGCAATACGCGATGCCGATGATGAACCACCGAGGGAAGCTCAGGTGTGGGCTTGTGAATGGCCATCAAAGGACTTTATGGATCGAGCGGGAATCAAGGAAGAATTTAACGCGTATGTGCGTAATGCCGATCTTGAGAGCTTCGAGGCAGATAAGTGCCGCCAATACCACTATCTCACTGATTCCTTTGTGAGGAGGTTTGAATTTTCATCATCACGCAATTCTCAAACTGTCCTATTTGATCTTTATGAAAATTCTTATACTATGGACTTAGAGGATTTTAATATTGGTTGCAAACTTCCATAATGGGGCAGTACTAGTGAGCCTCGCAAATCTGAGTTTAGAGATTTCCTTGCTAGTATAACTATGGGGGAATCTAGAGATATAACACAAGCTACCATAGGGAGCATTCATTTTCCCGCTATACATTATTTTGCTCTCTTCATAGGTAGATGAATTAATGGTAAAGATGAAGCATGTCACATGTGTGTGCCTAATCTTAGCGTTCTCAGAAGTGTTGTTTTAGGAGATAAACAATACAACTTAGGGGCTATCGTTGCACGTAGGTTGCATAATAATCGTATTCATGGTGATTTCTTTGGTGGAATTTATGCAACCCATCTAGCTAATTTTCTTGATATACCCATACGTGGGTATGATATTGAGTTGCCTCCTATTTATTTAGATTATGAGGCCATGGTTCGTCATCAGTTTGTTGAGAGGAATGATCAGTTCCTCCAGTACCGACTAATCTTTGACAGACGACGCACCTATCACGTCGCTCTCCCTACTCCTGCTTTCTTTGACTCTCAGGCAAAAGGGAGATATATTATAACCAGGGATGAGGCGGACGAGTATATGAGGAGGACAGAGACGGCCCGTCTCCAAGCGGCAGCTCATGAGGCAATAGCTGCTGCATCTCAGTATGACCCCAGCTACAACTTTGGATATCTGCCAGGCCAGCCGTGGCCATAGACCAACTTAGGCCAAAAGCCTAAGCTTGGGGGAGTACGTATTTGTCACCGACATTACATTCATGTTCACACACTCATTGCTAGTTGTCAGTGCTCATACTTTTTCACTTTATCATCCATGCTAGTTTATTTTCCTTTTTATGCTTTCTTCTTGTGTGTTTAATAAACCTTAAGAAAAATAAAAAAATTAGTTGTAACTTTTAATTAGTTTACTTTCCATGCTTGTAGTAGTGACTAAAAAGAAAACCCAAAAAGATTTCTCGTTCTTATTTTGCTTGTTGGGAGCTTTCCCGTGTAAATAGTTTTATTTCTTTTCTTGTTCTCTGGGGGTCGAGAGAAGACCATAATTAAAATGTTAAAGTGGCTCTTATATGCATTATCGTTATTCTGACAAAGAGCCCATATTACCTTGTCTTCTCTCTTGAATTGAATGCTTGCAGATTCCAGCTTAGTCCAATGCACGTGCACTTTTATTATTATCCACACTATTCGGTCGTGCAAGTGAAAGGCAATTATGATGATATATGATGGACTGAATTAGATGGGAGAAGCTGGTATGAACTCGACCTCTCTTGTTTTTGTAAATATGATTAGTTCATCATTCCTGATTCAGCCTATTATGAATAAACATGTTTGCAATGACAATTAGAGATTATAGTTGCTTATGCCATGCTTAATTAGCTAGGAGCTTATAATGGTTTACCTTGCGTGCCAACATGCTATTAAAATGGTTGTGATGTGGTATGATAGGGTGGTATCCTCTTTTGAACAATTCGAGTGGCTTGACTTGGCACATGTTCACACATGTAGTTGAAACAAAATCAACATAGCCTCTATGATATTTATGTTCATGGTGCATTATATCCTACTCATGCTTGCATTCGGTGTTGATTAATTTTAATGCATGTTCATGACTGTTGTCGCTCTCTAGCTAGTCGCTTCCCATTCTTTTGCTAGCCTTCACATGTACTAAGTGGGAATACTGCTTGTGCATCCAATTCCATAAACCCCAAAGTTGTTCCATATGAGTCCACCATATCTACCTATATACGGTATCTACCTGCCGTTCCAAGTAAATTTGTATGTGCCAAACTCTAAACCTTCAAATAAACATTCTGTTTTGTATGCTCGAATAGCTCATGTATCAACTAGGGTTGTCCGTATCTTCCATGTTAGGCGGGTTATTCTCAAGAGGAGTGGATTCCGCTCCTCACTCACAAGAAAATGGATGGTCACCGGGATGCCCAGTCCCATGCTTTATGCAAATCAAAAATCAAAATAATTGCAAACAAAACTCCCCTGGGACTGTTGTTAGTAGGAGGCACTCGTTGTTTCGAGCAAGCCATGGATTGATGCTTGTTGGTGGAGGGGAGTATAAACTTTACCATTCTGTTTGGGAACCGCCTATAATGTGTGTAGCATGGAAGATATCGCCATTTCTTGGTTGTTATGTTGACAATGAAAGTATACCGCTCAAAATATTATTCATATCTATTTCAAAACCGAGCTCTCGCACCTGTACAAATCCCTGCTTCCCTCTGCGAAGGGCCTATCTATTTACTTTTATGTTGAGTCATCATCCTCTTATTAAAAAGCACCAGTTGGAGAGCACCACTGTCATTTGCATCCATTACTGTTAGTTTACATTGAGTATGACTTGACTGGATCTCTTTTACCATGAATTGCAATGTCTAGTTAGTCCTTGATCTTTAAAGGTGCTCTGCATTTATGTTTTGCGGTCTCGGGAAGGGCTAGAGAGATACCATCTTCTTATATCATATCATGATTGTTTTGAGAAAGTGTTGTCATCCAAGATTTATTATTATTGCTCGCTAGTTGATTATGCCATTGATATGGGTAAACATGAGACCTAAATGTTATTGTGAATATGGTTAGTTCATAATCTTTGCTGAAAAGTTGAGCGCTCGCTTTACATATTTACAACAACAAGAGCAAACAGAGTTTGTAAAAGTTTTTCTTTATCACTTTCAGTCTATTAACTGAATTGCTTGAGGACAAGCAAAGGTTTAAGCTTGGGGGAGTTGATACGTCTCCGTCGTATCTACTTTTCCAAACACTTTTGCCCTTGTTTTGGACTCTAACTTGCATGATTTGAATGGAACTAACCCGGACTGACGATGTTTTCAACAGAATTGCCATGGTGTTATTTTTGTGCAGAATAAAAGTTCTCAGAATGACCTAAAAATGAACAGAGAATTATTTTGGAATATATAAAAAATACTGGAAGGAAGATCCACGTCAGGGGGGCTCCACCTGTCCACGAAGGTGGTGGTGCGCCCTACCCCCTGGGCGTGCCCCCTGCCTCGTGGGCCCCCTAACGCTCCACTGACCTCAACCCTGACTCCATACATTCACTTTCGGGGATAAAAAACCAGGGAGAAGAATTCATCGCTTTTTACGATACAGAGCCGCTGCCAAGCCCTAAACTCTCTCGGGAGGGCTGATCTGGAGTCCGTTCGGGGCTCCGGAGAGGGGAATCCGTCGCCATCGTCATCATCAACCATCCTCCATCACCAATTTCATGATGCTCACCACCATGCGTGAGTAATTCCATCGTAGGCTTGCTGGACGGTGATGGGTTGGATGAGATTTATCATGTAATTGAGTTAGTTTTGTTAGGGTTTGATCCCTAGTATCCACTATGTTCTGAGATTGATGTTGCTATGAGTTTTCTATGCTTAATGCTTGTCACTAGGGCCTGAGTGCCATGATTTCAGATCTGAACCTATTATGTTTTCATCAATATATGAGAGTTCTTGATCCTATCTTGCAAGTCTATAGTCACCTACTATGTGTTATGATCCGGCAACCCCGAAGTGACAATAATCGGGACCACTCCCGGTGATGACCGTAGTTTGAGGAGTTCATGTATTCACTATGTGCTAATGCTTTGGTCCGGTACTCTATTAAAAGGAGGCCTTAATATCCCTTAGTTTCTGTTAGGACCCCGCTGCCACGGGAGGGTAGGACAAAAGATGTCATGCAAGTTCTTTCCATAAGCATGTATGACTATATTTGGAATACATGCCTACATTACATTGATGAATTGGAGCTAGTTCTGTGTCACCCTAGGTTATGACTGTTACATGATCGATCGCATCCGACATAATTCTCTATCACCGATCCATTGCCTACGAGATTTTCATATATTGTTCTCCGCTTATTTACTTTTCCGTTGCTATTGTTATCATCACTACAAAACACTAAAAATATTACTTTTGCTACCGTTACCTTTTACTATCGTTACCACTACTATCATATTACTTTGCTACTAAATACTTTGCTGCAGATATTAAGTTTCCAGGTGCGGTTGAATTGACAACTCAGCTGCTAATACTTGAGAATATTCTTTGGCTCCCCTTGTGTAGAATCAATAAATTTGGGTTGAATACTCTACCCTTGAAAACTGTTGCGATCCCCTATACTTGTGGTTTATCAAGCCTTGCGACCATTTCAACAGGTTTGTCAACAGTACCGACTACAAGTTTGCCATGGTGGAAACCACCGATGATGTAAACGCGCTCCGTGTTACGGGCTTGGCCTGCAAGAACCTTGTCGAAATCCGTGACCACTACAGGGTCTGGGCAGCACGAAGGACTCCCTAGTTAAACTCGCCTCGGCCATCATCGACCCCTACTATGAAAAGATGAAGCAGGATGCCCAGAGAACAAGTCCCCTATCCTGGCACAGGGCCTGGATGCGGCAACTGGATGAACCTCACCTCAGGTTCGCGGCCAAGAGCGTGTACAAATGCTACGAGATGCACAGGCGGATCGTTGACATGAGGAAGTGCCTCGTTACCAAAATCGACGAGCCCAGATCGAGCCACAAGCAGAGCAAGCGTCACAAGAAGTAGATGATGATCAGATGATCGTTTATGCTAGTTAATCATGCATGTAATATATAGTTTACTTTATTGGTGTGTGGAAATGTCATGTGTGTAGTAGCCACCTATGTAATTATGCATGCAATAGTTTACTTTGGTGTGTGCATGTGTGTGTGTGTGTGTCTATATATATATATACATCTGGGCTATTCTGTTTCTAGTAACAGAATATTATTCTGTTACTCTACTTGAACTGATGGTTTCAAGCGGTTATACTGATGATTTTCATCTCGTCGAACTAATCGTCTTTTCGTCGGAATGGGGCGTGTAATATATCGTTGGAAAGCTCTTGACATCTACATTACAAATATATACTAATTTTTTTACAAAATCATCACAGTTTAAGAGCTGTTTTGAAAAAACCGTTTTTTAACCAAAAACGCGAATCATATTTTGAAATCAGTTTTCAAACGGTTTGTCGGAATTGAGCAAATAAGATGGCGTTGAAAAGCTGGTAAAAATCCGCATCTTCCATATATGTATTGTTTTTTCAAATTATGTACAATGTAAAAGTAATTTGGAAAACAGTGAAATTCTGGGCGAAACGTATTTTGACATTTTTTTGCAAATGGTTTGTCGGATTGACGCAAATGATACGGCGTTGGAAAGCTATGGAAAATGCGCAACTTTTTTATAGAAATGTTTTTCTAATTCCTTATGGTTTAAAAATGAATTTGAATATGGTCAAATTTGATTTTGAACACGTTTTTTTAGTTTGTCGAAATGGGGCAAATAATATACCGTTGGATAGTTATTGAAAATGCGAAACTTAGTCATGTTGAACGTTTTCTCTACTTCGCAACCGTTTAAGAGTAATTTTCAATACGGCATGATGGATCCTGCTGTTTTTCTCGTCTGAAAAACAGAGTAATCGTACTGATATATGTGTATGTTTTGTACTGAGCTATTTTTTGTAGAGTAATTTTGAATGGTTCCCCAAAAGGGTACTTGTACTGATGTTTGCACGGGTTTGTACTAAGCGTTCTTTCACTAACTAGACTTTGCTCTGTTTTTTGGGTAAAAAAAAATTCGTAAGTTTTCAACGGTTTACTGTATCCTATCCCCGAACTTGCATGGTTTTTATTGTTGAACTGAATGTCATTTTTTTGCCAAAAAAATTTTGCGTGTTTCTTTTTTTTTGAAGTCAATGTGTTTGCAACGAATGTTCTAGATTTCTCTTGTTTTGCAACTTGAACTTTTTACCATTTTGAACGTTTACCAACTTGAATTGTCGTGTGTGGATGAGCACTTGAACTTGTAGAATTTAAAATTTTCTGTTTTAATGCTTATTTGTTTTCTTGTCCGAACTTATGGTATCATCATCACTGAACTTGCATGGTTTCTGTAGCTGAATTAAGATCCATGTTGTCTGTGAAAACCAGGAAAATTGCATCTCCTCAATGGGCCATGATGCAGGCATCGGCGCCGGCAATACTTGGGGCACCAGAGAACCTACACTGCTGGATTTGTCGAGAGAGAACTGAGGGCAGCACATCCCATGCCTTTTCTCTGCAGCGCTACACTTGGTTTACCAACTCACACACACAAAATTGATAACAATTTGGCACACGACCCGATAACAAGAGCACACATGAACTGACAAACCAAAGCACACATGAACTGACAAAGAAGTTCAAAAAGAAACTTTTAATAACAACTATATTCATCTTGCCACCCATTCAGTTTTTGCTTAGGTATATTTCACAATAGTTTTGAATGGTTCCAAAAAAGAGTACTTGAACGGATGTTTGTATGGTTTTGTAGTGAATGTTTTCACACACTAGACTTTATTTTGTATTTTCGGTATAATTTTCCTTGTAACTTATCAATGGTATCATCATGCCCGAACTTGCATAGTTTATACCGTTGAACTGAATGATATTTTTAATCAAACAAAAATGTTTTGTGTTTTCTTTTGAACTCAACATTGTTTTGCGACGATATTCTGGACTTCTCTCATTTTACCACTTGAACTTTTACCAATTAAGAATTTCCATGGTTTTTTTGTTTGAGCTTTTTTCCAAACTTATCTAGGACGTCGTGTTCAACTTTATCTGTACTTATATACTAGTAATAATAGAACATTTCCCATACATTTTTGTCCATTCATGGACATCAACCAAAATAGGCAGGAGAGAGAACTATCAAACTGATCATTATTTTCGACCGAACTATTGTGTTCTTCTTTTCCAAGAATTGATCATGTAATACATACTGAACGACCACACATGTATGATATAATGATCTGTAGGGCTTTAAAAGTGTAATGACAGTACATCTATAAAGCTCCGCAAGATCACATGATGCCCCTATCAAATCAAATTTAAAACTATACAGAGGCTAGCCAACTCGCTTGGAGAATGCTCCCTCGACCAGTTCCTTCGCTAGCCGTTGGATCTGGCCATCTAGAGTGTCTGAGCCGTGGGATATTTACCTGCTGTTAAACCCGATTTCACCTCGCAGTTGTTTTTGCCGTCCAATGACTGGTGGGCTCGCGCCGTGTGTTTATTGGCTGGGTTGATCGATCTTGGGTGGAAAAGGCTTTCGCCCAATCCCTGCGTGCGCTCCGCTCCCAATCCTGGTCGCGGGGTTGCTGCGCCAGAGCCCACACCTGCACCAACCCTAGCCGCCACACCTCTCCTTCCTCCCTCGCTCGATAGCGCCGCACCCCCTCCCTCCTTGATGCTCGTCCGGATAGCCGCCGGCCACCACATCCCTTCTCCCCCTTCCTCCTCCTTCCTCCTTCTCGCTGGCACCAACGAGGGGGCCTCCCGCATGGACGGCCGGGTCTTCGAACCGGGGGTAGAGGAGCAGGGGAGGGCCAAGAAGCCGGCGGTGGGGGTGGAGCAGCCAGGAGGGCCAAGAAGCCCGCGGTGGGTGTGGAGCAGCTAGGAGGGCCAAGAAGCCGGTGGTGGGGGTAGAGGAGCAGGGGAGGGCCAAGAAAGGCGGCCGGGAGCACACCACCGTAGGCGTCAAGGGAGCCGTGGACAAGCCGCCAGGAGGAGAAAGCTCCCAGTTTGAGGAGGAGACTACGGCACAGGTGTGTTTCTTCCTATTTTTCTTTCCCCTTTCCTCATCTTTCCATGACGACCTACAAATTTTTTTCAGGTGGTGTTTTGAAATCTAGATTGATTTGGTATTGTATGTGGTGTGGTGTGCCCTTGCCAGGAATATCTAAAGTGTGTCATGACACAATCAATTGTAGAGGTAAATATTACTCTGTCCTGGTTCAAAGAGCATTTAGATTTCATAAATTGATTGCTTATATCATTGTGAGAAGTTGGGAAGCATGATGCTCCATTAGTGGACTGCCGCTTGAGAAGAAGCTTGTCATATGTCTCTTCGAGCCGCGACGGCTAGGGGCCTTCGAAGAACACATGGTTTGACATAGCCATTGAGGAAGTGTGATGTCTACTACACGACCTTCTTCTTGTAGATGTTGTTGGGCCTCCAAGTGCAGAGGTTTGTAGGACAGTAGCAAATTTCCCTCAAGTGGATGACCTAAGGTTTATCAATCCGTAGGAGGCGTAGGATGAAGATGGTCTCTCTCAAGCAACCCTGCAACCAAATAACAAAGAGTCTCTTGTGTCCCCAACACACCCAATACAATGGTAAATTGTATAGGTGCACTAGTTCGGCGAAGAGATGGTGATACAAGTGGTATATGGATAGTAGATAAAGGTATTTGTAATCTGAAATTATAAAAACAGCAAGGTAACTAATGATAAAAGTGAGCGTAAACGGTATTGCAATGCTAGGAAACAAGGCCTAGGTTTCATACTTTTGCTAGTGCAAGTCCTCTCAACAATAATAACATAATTGGATCACATAACTATCCCTCAACATGCAACAAAGAGTCACTCCAAAGTCACTAATAGCGGAGAACGAACGAAGAGATTATGGTAGGGTACGAAACCACCTCAAAGTTATTCTTTCCAATCAATCCGTTGGGCTATTCCTATAAGTGTCACAAACAGCCCTAGAGTTCGTACTAGAATAACACCTTAAGACACAAATCAACCAAAACCCTAATGTCACCTAGATACTCCAATGTCACCTCAAGTATCCGTGGGTATAATTATACGATATGCATCACACAATCTCAGATTCATCTATTCAACCAACACAAAGGACCTCAAAGAGTGCCCCAAAGTTCCTACCGGAGAATCACAACGAAAACGTGTGCCAACCCCTATGCATAGGTTCATGGGCGGAACCCGCAAGTTGATCACCAAAACATACATCAAGTGAATCACGTGATATCCCATTGTCACCACAGATATCCATGGCAAGACATACATCAAGTGTTCTCAAATATTTAAAGACTCAATCCGATAAGATAACTTCAAAGGGGAAACTCAATTCATTACAAGAGAGTAGAGGGGGGAAGAAACATCATAGGATCCAAATATAATAGCAAAGCTCGCGATACATCAAGATCGTATCACCTCAAGAACACGAGAGAGAGAGAGAGAGAGATCAAACACATAGCCCCTACCTTCGTGAGCTCCTCCTTCATCTTCTGACGTAGGGTCCAAGTCTATTTGGTAGGTTTCCTTCCAAAAATAACTTCTCCAGTTGATTTCATTCCGTTTTGACTCCGTTTGATATTCCCTTTCTTTAAAACACTGAAATAGGCATAAAACAGCAAATCTGGGCTGGGCCTCTAGTTAATAGGTTAGTCCCAAAAATAATATAAAAGTGGAAAATAAAGCCCAATATTGCCCAAAACAGTAGATAATATAGCATGGAGCAATCAAATATTATAGATACGTTGCAGACGTATCAAGCATCCCAAGCTTAATTCCTGCTCATCCTCGAGTAGGTAAATGATAAAAAAAATTGATGTGGAATGCTAGCTGGCATAATTTCAATGTAATTCTTCTTACTTGTGATATGAATATTTAGATCTGAAAGATTCAAGACAAAAGTCCATATTGACATAAAAATAATAATACTTCAAGCATACTAACTAAGCAATTATGTCTTCTCAAAATAACATGGCCAAAGAGAGTTCATCCCTACAAAATCATATAGTTTAGTCATGCTCCATTTTTGTCACACAAGAATGCTCTCATCATGCACAACCCCGATGACAAGCCAAGCAATTGTTTCATACTTTAGTAATCTCAAACTCATAAACTTTCACGCAATACATGAGCTCGAGCCATGGATATAGCACTATGGGTGGAATAGAATATAATGAGGGGGGTTATGTGGAGAAGACAAAAAGCAGAAAGTCTCACATCAACGAGGCTAATCAATGGGCTATGGAGATGCCCATTGATTGATGTTAATGCAAGGAGTAGGGATTTCCATGCAACGGATGCACTAGAGCTATAAATGTATGAAAGCTCATCAAAAGAAACTAAGTGTGTGTGCATCCAACTTGCTTGCTCATGAAGACCTAGGGCACTTGAGGAGGCCCATTGTTGGAATATAAAATCCAAGTTCTATAATGAAAATTTCCCACTAGTATATGAAAGTGACAAAACAAGAGACTCTCTATCATGAAGATCATGGTGCTACTTTATAGCACAAGTGTGGTAAAGGATAGTAGCATTGTCCCTTCTCTCTTTTCTCTCATTTTTTGGGCATTTTCTTTTTTATGGCCTTTCTCTTTTTTTGGGCCTTCTCTTTTTTATGGCCTTTCTCTTTTTTTGGGCCTTCTCCTTTTTTATGGCCTTTCTCTTTTTTATGGCCTTTCTCTTTTTTTTTTTCCTCACTTGGGACAATGCTCTAATACTGATGATCATCACACTTCTATTTATTTACAACTCAATGATTACAACTCGATACTAAAACAAAGATGACTCTATATGAATGCCTCCGGCGGTGTACCGGGATATGCAATGAACCAAGAGTGACATGTATGAAAGAATTATGAACGGTGGCTTTGCCACAAATATTATGTCAACTACATGATCATGCTAAGCAATATGACAATAATGAATGTGTCATGATGAATGGAATGATGGAAAGTTGCATGGCAATATATCTCGGAATGGCTATGGAAATGCCGTAATAGGTAGGTATGGTGGCTGTTTTGAGGAAGATATAGGGAGGTTTATGTGTGAAAGAGCGTATCATATCACGGGGTTTGGATGCACCGGCGAAGTTTGCGCCAACTCTCAATGTGAGAAAGGGCAATGCACGGTACCGAAGAGGCTAGCAAGGATGGAAGGGTGAGAGTGCGTATAATCCATGGACTCAACATTAGTCATAAAGAACTCACATACTTATTGCAAAAATCTACAAGTCATCAAAAACCTCGGTACTACACGCATGCTCCTAGGGGGATAGATTGGTAGGAAAAGACCATCGCTCGTCCCCGACCGCCACTCATAAGGAGGACAATAAAATAACACCTCATGTTTCAAATTTGTTACACAACGTTTACCATACGTGCATGCTACGGGACTTGCAAACTTCAACACAAGAATTTCTCAAATTCACAACTACTCAACTAGCACGACTCTAAAATTACCATCCTCATATCTCAAAACAATCATCAAGTATCAAACTTCTCTTAGTATTCAATACTCTATATGAAAGTTTTATTATATTTGGATGCCTAGCATATTAGGATTTTAAGCAAATTACCATGCTATTAAGACTCTCAAAATAATCTAAGTGAAGCATGAGAGTTCATCTATTTCTTCAAAATAAAACTACCACCATGCTCTAAAAGATATAAGTGAAGCACTAGAGCAAATGACAAGCTACTCCGAAAGAAATAAGTGAAGATCAATGAGTAGTTGAGTAATTATGCAACTATGTGAAGACTCTCTAACATTTAAGAATTTCAGATCTTGGTATTTTATTCAAACAGCAAGCAAAGCAAAATAAAATGACATTCTAAGAATGGCAAACATCATGTGAAGAAGCAAAATCTTAGGATCAACCGAAACTAACCGATACTTGTTGAAGAAGAAAGGTGGGATGCCAGCCGGGGCATCCCCAAGCTTAGAAGCTTGAGACTTCTTGAAATATTATCTTGGGGTGCCTTGGGAATCCCCAAGCTTGAGCTTTTTTGTCTCCTTAATTCCTCTCATATCACGGTCTCCCTAAATCTCAAAAGCTTCATCCACACAAAACTCAACAAGGACTCGTGAGATAAGTTAGTATAAACCATTGCAAAAACCTTATCATACTCTACTGTAGAAAATCACTAAAATTATTATTCAACATTGCATAATAAATTCCTCTGCATATTTAATAGTCATATCCTCAAATAGAATCTTTAAAGAAGCAAACATATGCAAACAATGCAAACATAACAGCAATCTGCCTAAACAGGATAGTCTGTAAAGAATGCTGCAACATCCATACTTCCCTAGCTCCAAAAATTATTAAATAAAATTACCACTGTAGTAAATTTATCAGATCTTAATATGCAAAAGGTTTCAACATTTTATCACATTCTGACTTTTCTAGGGAATTATTGCAACAGCGGTAAACTTTCTGTTTTCAAACAGCAACATGAAGACTTGTAACATAGGCATAGTAAAGACTATCAATGCCACTTTTATTGAAATAAAAGATGCAAACCATTGTTCTAAATATAATCAAGCAAATCCTAACAAAATAAATTAATGCTCCAAGCAAAACACATATCATGTGGTGAATAAAAATATAGCTCCAAGTAAAGTTACCGATGAACGAAGACGAAAGAGGGGATGCCTTCCGGGGCATACCCAAGCTTAGGCTCTTGGATATCCTTGAATATTACCTTGGGGTGCCTCAGGCATCCCCAAGCTTAGGCTCTTGTCACTCCTTATTCCATAGTCCATCGAATTCTTACCCAAAACTTGAAAACTTCACAACACAAAACTTAACAGAAAACTCGTAAGCTCAGTTAGCGAAAGAAAACAAAACACCACTTCAAGGTAATGTAATTAACTCATTATTTATTTATATTGGTGTTAAACCTACTGTATTCCAACTTATCTATGGTTTATAAACTATTTTACTAGCCATAGATTCATCAAAATAAGCAAACAACACAATGAAAACAGAATCTGTCAAAAACAGAACAGTCTGTAGTAATCTGGATCAAACGTATACTTCTGGATCTAATAAAATTCTCAAATAAATTGCTGGACCTGAGTAATTTATCTATTAATCATATTCAAAAAGAATTAACTAAATATCACTCTCCAAATAAAAATGGCAGCAATTCTCGTGAGCGCTAAAGTTTCTGTTTTGGACAGCATGATCAACAAGACTTTCCCCAAGTCTTCCCAAAGGTTCTACTTGGCACAAACACTAATTAAAAGCATAAAACAACATATAAACAGAGGCTAGATGAATTATTTATTACTAAACAGGAGAAAAAAAATCAAGGAATAAAAATAAAATTGGGTTGCCTCCCAACAAGCGCTATTGTTTAACGCCCCTAGCTAGGCACGATGATTTCAATTATGCTCATATAAAAGATAAGAATCGTAACATAAAGAGAGCATCATGAAGAATATGACTAGAACATTTAAGTCTAACCCACTTCCTATGCATAGGGATTTTCTGAGCAAACAACTTATGGAAACAAGAATCAACTTGCATAGGAAGGTAAAACAAGCATAACTTCAAAACTTTAAGCACATAGAGAGGAAACTTGATATTATTGCAATTCCTACAAGCATATGTTCCTCCCTCATAATAATTTTCAGTAGCATAATGAATGAATTCAACAATATAACCAGCACCTAAAGCATTCTTTTCATGATCTACAAGCATAGAATTTTTACTACTCTCCACATAAGCAAATTTCTTCTCAGTCGGAATAGTGGGAGTATCACAAGAGACTTGAATACTATAAATTGTTTCCACATTAAAAGAGTAATGTTCAGAGAAAGGGTACTCATAATCATGACAAGTTTTATAAATATAATCATCACTACTCTTTATAGCATAAGTTTCATCACAATAATCATCATAAGTAGCAACTTTGTTCTTATCATAACAACTTTGCATATCAAAACTTGGAAGACTAAAAATATCATCATTAATAAACATAGCATCCCCAAGCTTGGGACAAACATTAATTGCAGCAAATATATTCTCAAAAACATCATCTTCATCAAACATAGCATCCCCAAACTTGGGCCTTTTAATATCATAAGCATAATCACTCTCATCATTAATTGTATGAATAGCACCAATAGTATAGCAATTATCATATTCTTCCAAGCAAGTGCCAAAAAGATTTTCAAGATCATAAGAAGTATCATTATCTTCCACAATTATATTTTCATGAGGCACAATAGTAATAGGAGCAGCATTATTTGGAAGAGATATCTTTTTACCTCTCTTCCTTTTTCTTTTCTTCTTCTTCACCACATCATGTGTGGGTTCAATCCTCTTTTTGGAGCTCCTTATTAATGAGATTGGTTGAATAGGAGGCTCTTCCTCATTACCTGATTCATCATAAGAAATAATAGGATGGTATTGGGAAGTCTCTTCCCTTTCATTAGTATTCTCTTCATCTTCTATGTGTTTTCTTTTCTTTATGTAGTTGGCAATATAAGGATTTTCAATACAATTCACTGCACAATACATATAAATTTCCTCTAGATCAAAAAAGAACTCTATCAAGATTAAATTTTGGAATACCCTCAGTTATACGTTTCATTTCTTCATAACCCAAAAGAAGGCTAAGCTCTTTATGATGCTCAAGGGTAATCAAATTATCACAATATTTGGACACGACTTGTTCATGAAACAAATAGCATTGGAGCTTTAAATGAGCATGTTCATTGCAAAGTTCACAAGGGGCGTGAAAAATATTGAATTTTTCAGCACAATCATCAAGACTTTCTTGCAACAATTTAGTTTCTAAGTACTTATGCCTCTTGCAATATCTATCTTCCCTATTTGGTGTGTACTTACAAACCCAATTCACTCCAAAAAATTGACATGTTTATAGGAGACATTTTCATCATAACTAGTGCAATCATCATTAGTGTCATGGATATTTAAAGAATTTGTACTAACAACATTGCAATCATGCTCATCATTCAAAAATTTTATGCCAAGCATTATATGTAATTCTTCTTCTAGCATTTGAGCACAATTTTCCTTTCCATCATACTTACGAAAAATATTAAAAAGGTGAAGCGTATGAGACAAACTCAATTCCATTTTTTATAGTTTTCTTATATAAACTAAACTAGTGATAAAACAAGAAACTAAAAGACTCGATTGCAAGATCTAAAGATATACCTTCAAGCGCTAACCTCCCCGGCAACGGCGCCAGAAAAGAGCTTGATGTCTACTACACAACCTTCTTCTTGTAGACGTTGTTGGGCCTCCAAGTGCAGAGGTTTGTAGGATAGTAGCAAATTTCCCTCAAGTGGATGACCTAAGGTTTATCAATCCGTAGGAGGCGTAAGATGAAGATGGTCTCTCTCAAGCAACCCTGCAACCAAATAACAAAGAGTCTCTTGTGTCCCCAACACACCCAATACAATGGTAAATTGTATAGGTGCACTAGTTCGGCGAAGAGATGGTGATACAAGTGGTATATGGATAGTAGATAAAGGTATTTGTAATCTGAAATTATAAAAACAGCAAGGTAACTAATGATAAAAGTGAGCGTAAACGGTATTGCAATGTTAGGAAACAAGGCCTAGGGTTCATACTTTCGCTAGTGCAAGTCCTCTCAACAATAATAACATAATTGGATCACATAACTATCCCTCAACATGCAACAAAGAGTCACTCCAAAGTCACTAATAGCAGAGAACGAACGAAGAGATTATGGTAGGGTACGAAACCACCTCAAAGTTATTCTTTCCAATCAATCCGTTGGGCTATTCCTATAAGTGTCACAAACAACCCTAGAGTTCGTACTAGAATAACACCTTAAGACACAAATCAACCAAAACTCTAGTGTCACCTAGATACTCCAATGTCACCTCAAGTATCCGTGGGTATGATTATACGATATGCATCACACAATCTCAGATTCATCTATTCAACCAACACAAAGGACCTCAAAGAGTGCCCCAAAGTTCCTACCGGAGAATCACGACGAAAACATGTGCCAACCCCTATGCATAGGTTCATGGGCGGAACCCGCAAGTTGATCACCAAAACATACATCAAGTGAATCACGTGATATCCCATTGTCACCACAGATATCCACGGCAATACATACATCAAGTGTTCATAAGATAACTTCAAAGGGGAAACTCAATTCATTACAAGAGAGTAGAGGGGGGAAGAAACATCATAGGATCCAAATATAATAGCAAAGCTCGCGATACATCAAGATCATATCACCTCAAGAACACGAGAGAGAGAGAGAGAGATCAAACACATAGCTACTGGTACATACCCTTAGCCCCGAGGGTGAACTACTCCCTCCTCGTCATGGAGAGCGTCGGGATGATGAAGATGGCCACCGGTGAGGGTTCCCCCCTCCGGCAGGGTGCCGAAACAGGGTCCTGATTGACTTTTGGTGGCTACAGAGGCTTGCGGCGGCGGAACTCCAGATCTAATCTCTGTTCTGGAAGTTTTAGGTTATGTAGGTATATATGGGTGGAAGAAGTACGTCTGTGGACCGAAGGGGGGCCACGAGGCAGGGGGGCGCGCCCCCTACCCTCGTGAGCTCCTCCTTCATCTTCTGACGTAGGGTCCAAGTCTATCCGGTAGGTTTCTTTCCAAAAATAACTTCTCTAGTTGATTTCGTTCCGTTTCAACTCCGTTTGATATTCCCATTCTTCGAAACACTGAAATAGGCATAAAACAGCAAATCTGGGCTGGGCCTCCGGTTAATAGGTTAGTCCCAAAAATAATATAAAAGTGGAAAATAAAGCCCAATATTGCCCAAAACAGTAGATAATATAGCATGGAGCAATCAAAAATTATAGATACGTTGGAGACGTATCAAAGTGTAGGGTAATACTCTTATATGCAATATGGTAATTCTACGTGTGATGATGTTTCTCTGTGTTTTGGTATGATAAATCTTTGTCGGAGTAAATAGCCATGGGTAGCCTAGCTGGCTTCCCCTGGCAGTTCTGCAAAAACCACGAGCCAACCCGGCTCTCAAGAATCCAAGACATAGGGCCGCCTTCCCCTAGCCGGCTGCCATCTAGGCCGGCTTTCGGAAGGTGGTCCAACTTTAACCCTCATGAGAGGGCCGACTCCAAGACGCCGGCTGTGAGAAGGCCGACTCCTTCGAGCCGGCTCACCGCAAAGCAGTCAAGACCGTACCCACAAAGTTTGCACCCACCTAACGGTGGTACGACGGGGCGTGGCTACAGAAGAGCCTGCCACCCTCAAATCCCGGGGCACGCCTGGCACAGTGCGCCGTACGGGGTAGGCATGACCCGTCCGGCGCAGCACTGTTGCCACGTTGACCCTGGCCTCACCCACGACGGGCCGCCAGCGCGACCCACAGGCGGTGGGCCCCTTTGCGCAGAGAGACGGCCGAAGGCGGCCGCGCTTCCAACCAGCCGGCCCAAGACGGAGCAGGCTCCCCGCAGCCGGCTCGCCGCCTCCCTCGAAGGAGACGCCCCATTAAGGAGACAAGACGCGGTAAGGCTACAGCGATCGTCCGACAGGCGGCGGGACTGTAGCCGCGCTTACCACGATGAAGCTCACGTCAACAAGATGAAGCCACAGTGACCAGCCGCTGACCAGGCCCGGGGCCTTGGGGCCCGCTTGCTGACCAAGGAGCTGGCAGCCGGCGGGACCCACCAGTCGGCGGGCCCCAGCAGCCGGCACAGGAGCCGGCGGGCACAGTCACAGACGGCTGGGCCCCGCGCCCACCCGGATTACCATTGTACCCCCGGGGGGTAGGCCTATATAAACCCCCCGGAGCACCCATGCAAAGGGTTGGACCCCCTGCTAGTTCTAGACATCATACAAGGAGAAGAAGCAGGCTAGCCGTGCCCTTTCTTCCTCCTCCTCCCCCCCCAAAACAGCTCAAGGAGCGTCGTGTAGCTACTCGATCCATCTAGTGAGCATGCGGAGACCCCGCAGAGCAGCAGTAGGGGTGTTATCTCCTCGGAGAGCCCCGAAGCTGGGTAAGGTCCGCCGGCGTACATGTCTTCGCCTCATCCCGCTTCCAGGCACCGGCGATGTCTTACTGGTTCCCACAAAGATAAGCCACCCGTTGGCATATGTCGCACCCACCACCCGACATTTGGCGCCCACCGTGGGGCCAGGCGCACCGTCATCCGGAGACCTGTTCTGGACGGGAACCCTCTTCCTCCCCAGCGAGCGTAGCCAGCCCGGCACGCCCGATGGCGCTTGCCACGACGCGCTGCAAGGCGTCACCAGCATCTGCGCAGCAAGCGGCCTCGCCGATCTCCCCGACGAACTCGCCTCCGATGCGGGCGCTGACCGCCTCGCCAACCTTCTCGGCCGGTTCCATGTCTCCAGCGAGCCCGCTGCGGACCTGGAGTCGGTTGGCTCCACCGACCCGATGCCTGTCGACTCCGACATGGCCTCCTACGACGCCTTCCCCACCAACGTCGCGATCTACAACGACCCGCTTCCTCGGGCCGACGGCCACGATGCTGTCGCCGCCGAAGTGATGGTTGTCGGCCACGGCGGCCCGGCCGACGAGAGCGCCCGCGACGCCTCGCGCGCGGCGGCCCACGACCTGTCCGCTCCTCTCCCGGCCGACGCCGACGACGAAGTCCTGGAAGCACGCCGCCTCGCCCTCCTCGCAGAGGGCCGGAGGCTGGCCTCCGTAAGACGCCTCACTGAGGCCTACCGGCGCGAGGCTGACCGCACCGCCTTCGGCACGCCGGCCCCGGGCGGGCCAAGCCGGGCCGGCCTTGTCAAGCAATGCGGCGCCGTCATCGCCGACACGCTGGGAGTCGACCGCCCGGTCTATGCCACTCCGCTCGAGAACTTGCGTGCCGCCCAGGCGGCCGTAGACGAGCTGGACGGCCTGGAGGCCGAAGACCTTCCCCACATGACCCGGCGCATCCAGCAATTGATTGACGCCGCCGCACAGCGGCACGAAGCCGACACTCGCGCGGAAAGCCTTCCCCCGCACCGAGAGCATGGCGCGACGTCCCGGACGCCGGCTACGAGCAATACCCGCGCGCGACGCGAGAAGGAGCCGGCTACCAGCCGCAGCCGGACCCGGATCTCCATCGAGCGGGACGCGGACGGTCTTCCCCGAGCCATGGAGTGGCAGGGCGACCCGCCTCTGCCTCCGCCCCGTGGAGAGAGATATCCCGCCTCACCGCCAGTGGCGCACCCGACTCTCAGCGGCCGGCTGGGCCGCCGCGAAGGAATCGGCGAGAACGACGCCCGTCATCGGATCGACCGCCTGGCGCGATCCCTGGCATTGGAAGAAGACGATGTCAGCCCGCCTTGCTTTGGCCCCCGCATCCGCGACGAGCCCTTTCCCAAAGGGTTCTCGCTCCCAAGAGACACGCCCAAGTACAACGGCTCCGTGAAGCCGGAAGACTGGTTGATCGACTACTCCACCACAGTTAGCATAGCCAACGGCAATCGGCGCGTCGCCGTGAAGTACGTGCCCCTCATGCTGCAGGGCACGGCGCGGACTTGGCTCAACAGCCTCAAGCCGCGTAGCATCAACAGCTGGCTAGACTTCACAGAAGCCTTCATCCGCAACTTCACCAGCACCTACAAGCGGGCTCCCAAGCCCAGACAGCTCTCCTTGTGCGTCCAAGGCCCCGCCGAGTCCACTCGCGATTACCTCACGCGTTGGGCCGAGCTCCGCAACTCATGTGAAGGGGTGCACGAGGTGCAAGCCATAGAGTACTTCACAGCCGGATGCCGAGAAGGCACCCTCCTCAAGCACAAGCTCCTCTGCGACGAGCCGGCTACTCTCGACGAGCTTCTGGACATAGCGGACAAGTACGCTACCGCCGACTCCTCGATGAAGACCGAGCTTCGGGTAGACGCGTCCGGAAAGGTGCTCAACCCGGCACCCAAGACGCCGCCTGGAGAGCCCGGCCGACACCCCAACTCGAACGACAACAAGCGCAAGGGCCCTGCGCCGCCTCCCGCTAGCCGGCAGGTGGCCACTGTCGAAGATGCGCCGCCTGAAGAACGACCGGTGCCCAAGAAGCCCAAGGGCGGCAGGCCGGCTTGGCAGCCCGCCTTCTCCTACGAGCAAACCCTCGACGCCCCTTGCAAGTTCCATAGCGGCGCGAAGCCGTCCAACCACATGACCCGGAAGTGCAACTGGCTCACCCGAATCTCTAAGGGCGAGGGGCTCTTGCCACCTCCGCCTGCCGGCCCGCCGCCTCCGCCTCCGCCGCCTCCGGCCGCTCGGCCCGCAGTCGAGGCCGTGCATGACGAGTTCCCTGATGAGCAAGCAACCTACATCGTCTTCACCAGCCAGCCCGAAGACCGGCGCAGCAGACACCGAGAGCACCAGGAAGTCAGCGTGGTCGCTGCCAACCCCGCCGGACACATGCATTGGTCAGAAAAGCCCATCAGCTGGAGCCGGGCCGACCATCCGGAGGTGATGCCGTCTCCCGGCTCTTACGCTCTGGTCCTGGAAGCCACCCTTGCGACGGACAGACGCGCCGCCCGCTTCTCCCGTGTGTTGATAGACGGCGGGAGCAACATCAACATCCTGTATCGTGACACCCTGGAGAAGCTGAACGTCAAGACAAAACAGCTCACGCCCACTCGGACAGTGTTCCACGGCATCGTACCAGGCCTGTCCTGCGCCCCCATTGGCAAAATCAAGATTGATGTACTTTTTGGGGACAAGGAGCATTTCTGCCGGGAAGCAATCTGGTTTGAAGTGGTGGACCTGGAGAGCCCTTACCATGCATTGCTGGGCCGACCTGCCTTGGCCAAATTCATGGCGGTTCCCCACTATGCGTACCTCAAGATGAAGATACCAAGCACCAAAGGCGTCATCACCGTAGCCGGTGACTACAAAAATTCCTCCGAGTGCGCAGCGGCCAGCAGCCGGCTGGCCGAGTCCCTTGTGATCGCCGAAGAGAAGAAGATGCTGGACCGAGTCGTGGCCATAGCCGGCAAGCAGTCGGCCGTGTCCCCCGACCCCAAGGAGCATGATGCTCAAGGATCTTTCCAGCCGACCAAGGAGACGAAGAAAATACCCCTTGACCCCAAGCATCCAGAGAGGTTTGCCGTCATCGGGGCAAACCTGAACAGCAAATAGGAAGGCGAGCTCGCCGATTTCCTCCGTGAGAATCGGGACATCTTTGCGTGGTCCCCCAAGGACATGCCGGGTGTTCCGAGGAAATTCGCCGAGCACAAACTACATGTTTGAGAAGACGCAAGGCCAGTCAGACAGCCCCTCCGCCGACTGTCGGAGGAGAAACGCAGGATTGTAGGGGAGGAGATAGCCCGGCTCTTGGCGGCCGGCTTTATCATGGAAGTTTTCTTTCCTGAGTGGCTCGCCAACCCGGTCCTTGTGCTAAAGAAGAATAACAAGTGGCGCATGTGTATAGACAACACAAGTCTCAACAAGGCCTGCCCCAAAGATCCTTTTGCCCTGCCAAGGATAGACCAAGTGATAGACTCCACAGCCAGATGCGAGCTGTTGAGTTTTTTGGATGCTTACTCCGGATATCACCAGATAAAGCTAGACCCGGATGACCGCCTGAAGACCGCCTTCATCACGCCGTTCGGAGCCTTCTGCTACCTGACTATGACATTCGGCTTGAGAAATGCCGGTGCCACCTTTCAGCGTTGCATGCAGAAGTGCCTCCTCAAGCAACTCGGTAGAAACGCTCACGTATACGTGGACGACATCATGGTGAAGACGGAGAAGCGTGGCACCTTGCTGGAAGACCTCAAGGAAACATTCGAGAACCTGCGCCGGTTCCAAATCAAGCTCAACCCCGAGAAATGCGTGTTCGGGGTGCCAGCCGGCCAGCTCCTAGGCTTCCTGGTCTCCGAACGCGGCATCGAATGCAACCCAGCGAAGATCAAGGCCATCGAGAGAATGGCGATCCCCACCAAGCTCCGAGACATTCAGAAGTTCACCGGGTGCTTGGCCTCCTTGAACCGCTTCATGAGCCGGCTCGGAGAGAAAGCTCTCCCCCTCTACCGCCTCATGAAGAAGAACACTCACTTCGAGTGGAACGACCAGGCCGACCAAGCTTTTCACGAGCTGAAGAAGATGCTGGCCGCGCCGCCTGTCCTCGCAGCGCCGACCGAGAAAGAGCCCATGCTCCTTTACATCGCTGCAACCAGCCGGGTAGTCAGCACCGTCATCGTAGTCCAGCGCCCGGAAGAAGGCCGAGCCCAGCCGGTCCAGAGGCCGGTGTATTATTTGAGCGAGGTGTTGTCCGCCTCAAAGCAGAACTACCCGCACTACCAAAAGATGTGTTACGGCGTGTACTTCACCGGCAAGAAGCTGAAGCCCTACTTTCAAGAGCATCCCGTCACGGTCGTATGCACTGCCCCGCTAGCCAAGATCATAGGCAGCCGGGATGCATCCGGCCGGGTCGCAAAATGGGCAATCGAGCTGGCCCCCTACACGATCTTCTACCAGCCCCGCACCGCCATCAAGTCCCAAGCACTGGCCAACTTCCTCGTCGACTGGGCCGAGACCCAGTACCTGCCGCCGGCTCCCGACTCCACCCATTGGCGCATGCACTTCGACGGGTCCAAGATGCGCACCGGCTTGGGAGCCGGCATCGTCCTTACCTCTCCCAAAGGCGACAAGCTCAGATACACGCTACAAATCCACTTTGCCGCCTCCAACAATGTGGCCGAGTACGAGGCGCTCATACACGGGCTCCGGCTTGCCAAAGAGCTTGGCATTCGCCGGATCCAATGTTATGGCGACTCGGACCTGGTAGTCCAGCAGTCATCCGGCGACTGGGATGCCAAGGACGCGAATATGGTGAGCTACCATTTCCTGGTCCAACAACTCAGCGGATACTTTGAAGGATGCGAGTTCCTCCATGTACCACGAGCCGACAACGACTCAGCCGATGCCCTGGCTCGAATAGGCTCCACTCGGCAAGCAATTCCAACCGGCGTCGCTCTACAATGCCTACTCAAGCCATCTATCAAGCCGTCTCTGGAATCCGATTCCATCTTCGTGCCGCCTGACCCCGATGCGGCCAGGTCCGGCTCGAGGAATCAAGTAGCCAACCCCAAAACCCCCGTAGCCAGCCCAGCGACTGCGGTAGCCGGCTCGGGGACTGCGGCAGCCGGCTCGGGGACTTCGGCAGCCGGCTCGGGGACTGCGGTAGCCGGCTCGGGGACTGCGGTAGCCGGCCCGGGGACTGCACCAGCACTACAGCCGGCGGCTGACTCCAGCACCTCACCGCCCAGCCCGCCCACCCTGGTGGCAGTAGCCACTTTGGCAGTAGAAGAAGTCGCGGCCCCGTCATGGGCTCAGTCCATCCTCAACTTCCTAGTAAACCAAGACCTGCCGGCTGACGAAACAGAAGCAAGACAAGTCCAGCGTCGAGCCGGAGCGTACACAATCGTCAACAGAGAACTACTCAAGCGCAGCGTCACCGGAGTCCTCCAGCGATGCGTCGAGCAAGAGAAGGGCATTGCAATCCTCGCAGACATTCACCAAGGAGAATGCGGCCACCATGCGGCCTCAAGATCACTTGTCGCCAAAGCCTTCCGCCATGGTTTCTTCTGGCCGACTGCTTTGGACGACGCCAAAGAATTAGTCAAGCATTGCAAGGGATGCCAGCTCTTCAGCTCCAAGCAACACATGCCGGCCTCGGCACTCAAGACCATTCCCCTCACTTGGCCCTTTGCCGTTTGGGGACTGGACATGGTGGGCCCATTCAAGACGGCGCGCGGCGGCATGACGCATTTGCTCGTCGCCGTAGACAAATTCACCAAGTGGGTTGAGGCGAAGCCGATCAAGAAGCTGAATGGGCCGACTGCCGTGACGTTCATCGCGGACATAACAACTCGGTACGGCGTGCCGCACAGCATCATCACCGACAATGGCACGAATTTCGCCAAAGGAGCCTTGGCACGTTTCTGCGCAGCCCAAGGTATCCGGCTGGACTTAGCGTCCGTCGCCCACCCGCAGTCAAACGGCCAGGTCGAGCGAGCCAACGGCCTCATCCTCTCCGGCATCAAGCCTCGACTGGTTGTACCTCTGGAGCGCTCAGCCGGCTGTTGGCTCGATGAGCTGCCGGCTGTCCTCTGGAGTCTGCGCACTACACCAAACAAGTCAACCGGCTTCACCCCTTTCTTCCTTGTGTATGGTGCCGAGGCGGTCATCCCAACTGACGTCGAGTTCGACTCGCCTCGAGTAACCATGTACACGGAAGCGGAGGCCAAGGAAGCACGAGAAGACGGCGTCGACCTGCTGGAAGAAAGCCGGCTGTTAGCTCTCAGCCGGTCTGCGATTTACCAGCAGGGTTTGCGCTGCTACCACAGCCGGAAGGTCAGGCCAAGATCTTTCCAAGAGGGCGACCTTGTGCTCCGGCTGATTCAGCGAACAGCCGGCCAGCACAAGCTCTCAGCCCCTTGGGAAGGCCCTTTCGTCATCAGCAGAGCTCTAGGCAACGACTCCTACTACCTGATCGACGCACAGAAGCCGAAGGCACGCAAGAGAGACGACTCCGGCAAGGAGTCGGAACGGCCATGGAATGCCAACCTCCTTCGAAGATTTTACAGTTGAAAGGCAGTATGTATCACGCTAACTTTTGTATTAAGTACAAGACGATAGGCTCCCCGAGGAGGGCTCGGGGACTGCCATCCCTTATTTATGAATGAAAAATATCACGCTTGTCGTATCATTTACTTATTCCGTCCGGCACCGAGTCCGACTAGTCGGCTCGGGGACTGGCCGACTGAAGTTATATTAGAAGTCCTACCCACAGTCAGACAAGTAGTGTGCCGGCTCTCAAGCCTTCCCTTGCCAAAAGTCGCAGTTCGAAGAACCGGCTGTCCGGCTGGCAAGGGTTAAAGGTAGGAACGACCGCCCACACGAAAAACGGCTAGGGACTAACGGACTAATATAACAAAGCCGGTTTTTCCCATACCGCCGACCGGCTACCAGAGCAGCCGGCCGGCCGGTTTCCATTCACTTTACTTTAAATCCAAGAAAGCTCAAGTACTTGCCTCCCCAAAGAGGGAAGGCGGCAAAGGAAAAAGCCTAAGGATAAACAAGCATACGCGAATGGAAACCAAACATGCACATGATAATATTTACAAAAAAGACCTCCTAGAGGCCAGCATTCAACATAGTTTGGATACACCCCCAGTGGGTGGAACTGCGAAACTTAACAAAGATTGTTCAAAGACAACAAAGCAGGAAAGATAAAGACGGCAGGTCAAGCTGGCGGAGCGGCCGACTGGTTGGCGGAGACGGTCGCGCCGGCTGAAGGAGCGGCCGGCTGACGAACTTTGGCTTGGTCGCCGCCTCCCGCAGAGGGCGCGCTTCCACGCGCCTCGTCGCTGGAGGCACGGTCGGCCTGAGGTCGGCTGGTTGTTCCACCGGCCGGCTCAACGTCTCCGCCGTCGTCGTCTTCGTCTTCTTCGCCCTCGTCGCTGGAGGCGATCTCCTCCGCCGAGTCCTCGCCCACCGCTGGGTTCAGCCCGAACCACTCCTCCGGCTGCGCGACACCGTCATCATTGATTTTGGGTGCGAAAACGCTGATGTCGATGCACTCGGCGATCGTTGAAGCCCGTTGGGCGATAGCCGGCCTCACCGCCTCCAGCTCCGCATCGGCCTCCATCCGCCAAGTGCGCAGCTGGTCCAGGCTCAGCCCTGGGTACCAAGCCCGGACGAATTCCAACGCCCGCCCGGCTCCGAGGCGGGCCGCTGACGCTTTCCAAGCCTCGAAGCGACCAACTGCGACTTCCAGCCAGTCGGCAGTTCGGCTCGGAGTGCGGGGGATCGTCTCGCCGGGCCAGAGGACGGCCAGCACTTGCGCCCCGGCACGTTGGAGCCGGCGAAGCATCCGATGAGCCGGCTGCAACCGTGCCTGGACAGCCAGAAGCTGCTCCTCAAGGGTCCGGTTTGCATCCGGCGCGATGTCGGCCCCCGCTTGCCGGCGCGCCTCGCGATGGGCCTCAATGCTTTGGGCGGCGAAGGCGGAGTAGCCTGGGAAGTAATCTGCAAGAAACAACAAGCAAGAGCTCAAGATAAGTCAAGAAACCCAAGCGGCAAGCGGCAGGAGAGGGCCGAGGAAGGAAACTTACCGTCGATCAAGTCCTCGATCCGGCCGAAGCCTTCATCCAGAGCTCGCCGGGTCTCAGACCAGCTCGCCGCCTCCATCTCATATTCCGCTAGCAAGGTGGCTTCACTTTCCGCGCCGCCTGCAGGGCCGCCTTGTGGCTTTCCTCTTGGTCGGCCAGCTTCTTGGCCAGGCGATCTCGTTCCTGGACCAAGGCAGCGCACTCGGCCTCTTTGGTGTAAAGGGCGGCCTTCGCTTCGCCAAGCTCCTTCCTCAAGTCAGCGTTGGCCCCTGAAGACAAAGAAGAAGAAAAATCAATAAGAAAAGAGTCGTCAAGAAAGATCCGACCCGACTGCGCAGCAATCGGCCCGGATCTCGGGGACTACACCCAGTGGGTGCGCTGACGCGCCCCCATAGGAGATAAACAAAACCAAGTACTCATTTCGGCTGTCGGCCAGGTCGTCGGTCCGCCGGCTCAACTCTCGAGCCTGGGAGTCGAAGGCGGCAGCACGAAGGTTGTGGTATTCCTGAAAGTTTAGAAAGAAAGCAAAGTAAGGTGGCCATCGAGAAAGATCCGACCCGACTGCGCAGCAGTCGGCCCGGATCTCGGGGACTACACCCAGTGGGTGCGCTGACGCACCCCCACGGAAGAAATCAAGAAAGCAAAGCAGCTAAGAGCGAAGGACTCACCCGGATAGTGGTTCGCGTTGACAAGAACTCTTGGTTGAGCTGTTGCAGCAGGGCGGCTTGAGCTTGTAGCCGACTCCGGACCCCTTGAGCCGCCGCATCCAGCTCGCTGGTCCCCCCGCTGGGAGTCCACTCGGACACGGCGGTGCTGGCCGCCTCCAGATCTCCAGCCGACTGGCCTGCGCCCGCGGCTCGGCGCAACTCCGGCGGAGCAGCGCCTCCTCCAGCACGCCGGCCCGTCGCCAGCTGCACCTTGAGGCCGGCCCTGCTCTCTGGCTCACCTCCGGCCGGCTCCTCCGGCGCCGCTGATGATTGACCGCCTTGGCCCGCTCCGGTTGGCGCCACAGGCGGCGCTCTCCCGGCCAAGGCCACGGGCTCCTCCTCCCTCTCCAACAGCGGCGGGTCTTGGATGATCTCCTCCGCCAAGGGCAACGGGGTGTCGGGGGCCACGGCTCGGAGAGGAACGGCGAGCAGCGGAGGCTGGCTGCGCGAGCTTTCCGCCTCCGTCTCTACGGGAGCCGCCTCCCTCTGGGCCTTGACTACCGCTTCAGCCTGCCCCTTTGCCACCTGGGCGGCCGCCTTCTCCGCCGCCTCGCGCTCTTCCCGTGCTTCGCGGGCGTTCCGCTCTGTGGCCTCCCTAAGATCGGCGCGGGGGTCCACGCGGCGGGAGCTCGAAGACCCTCCAGCCGGCCCCACAACGGAGCCGCCCGGGCCCCGCTCAAGAGAAAGCGGTGCTCTGTCCAGCAAGCGAAGAAAAGTTAAGAAGACATTCGAAGAAAAGAGAACAACGACAAGACTGCGGCAAAGCAATTAAAGACTTACGCCGAGACCGCCTGGGGCTGTTTCACAGCCTTGCGGAAGCGGGCCGCCTTCGCGGCCGCCTCTTCTCGCTTCGTCGCCGCGGCGGAAGGTTTGGACTTCTTCGGCCGACTGCCGAAGAGGCCTAAAGCGGCCCGACGCTTCTGCGCGCCGCCGGCAGCCGGCGCGACGGACGAGCCCACGCCCTGTTGGTCGGCCGCCGGCTGGCGACGCGGGGCGACTTCAGCTTCAAAGTCGTCCGGCCAGTCCTCGAAGCTCGCGGTGAACCTTGAGCCTCCGGGCTCGGCACTGTCCCCCATGACGGCGTCTTCCATGGCAGCCGCCCCCAAGTCCGGGTCGTCAACATCATCCACCGCGCGGTCGGGGGCGTACTGGCGTTCGATCCCTGCCACCCCGGCCGGCGGCGCAAGAAGAGGGTTCTGCACAGAGAACCGGCTGGTCAGAAGCCGGCCGTCACGAAGCCGGCTGACGACGAAAAAGAAGATAAAGAGAGAAACTTACCACGGGTGGAGGATTTGCGCGAGAATACGGCGCCTTGCCGTACTGCCAGTCCCCGCTGAGCTTGCAGTTGGCAATGTAGTTGACCATAAGCGCCACCTCCGCGTGGGGCATCTCCCATGTGCTCAGCCGGCTTGGGTCGAAGCGGCCGCTCATCTGACACATCATATGGGGCCGGCTCTGGAGAGGAAGGATCCGGCGCTCCACGAAGGCGGCCACCAAGTCGGCCCCGCGCAAGCCTTCCGACTGAATCAGCACCCGAAGCCGGGAGATGGCGGCGTTCCCGGCCGGAGACAACGACCGGGATCGGAAGCTCCACGAGGGCTGCCTCCCAGCCGGCGGGCCGGCTACGTAAGCCGGCAAGTTGATGTAGTCTTCTTGCTCGGCGACGTTCTTCACATAGAAATAAGATCTCTGCCAGACCTTTACCGACTGGATCAGGGGGATGGGCGGGAACGGATTGTTCTCGCTCGCCCTCCTCATGGCGATGAAGGCTCCGCAGGGGGCGGGCACGCTGGCGACGACTGTGCCGAGCTTGCTCTGGAAGAACTCTCCCCAGAACTCCAGCGTGGGGAGCAGCCCTGAGAAGCCTTCGCAGAGGGAGACGAAGGCCGACAGCAGCATCACCGCATTGGGCGTGAGGTGATGCGGCTGGAGGTTGTAGAAGTCGAGGAAGGAACGCAGAAACTCGCTCGCCGGGAGGCCGAAGCCGCGCAGGCAGTGCGAGCGGAAGACGACCCGCTCGCCCTCCTCCGGCGCCGGCGAGATCTCCCTCCCGAGCGCCAGGCGGACCTGTACGCGGTCAGCGCCGGGCAGGCGCCGGGTCTGGCGAAGGAACTCCACGTGGTCTTCATGGACGTTGGAGCCGTCCCAGGAGCTTGACAATGCCATGGGAGCGAGGTGGCGTGGAGACGCGGCGGCGCTGAGACGGGAGGCTGCGGCGGCAGTGAGAGGAAGAAGACGAGAGTTAGGAGGGACGGAGTGGGAGGGAGCACGCGAACCTCTGACGCTCCCCCTCCTCCCCCTACTTATAGGCTCACGTGGCGGAGCCGAGGAGGCGTGGCGTGGGGAAGCGTGGGGGTCGATCGTGCCCACTTCCCACGCCCCGCGATTACCGATCCTTAATGGCGAGACGAAAACTGCCTTGAGAAGGCGAGTGGCCCTGTGGGCCACGGGAGATCCGCGCCCGGGACGAGGCTCGCGAGTGGCGGGCCCGGGCCTGCGGCGGCGTCCCATCGCGCGCAATCGCTCGCAGGATCCTGCCGCCACGTGACCGCGAGAGGGCCCGTGGTCAGCATGCAGGCCCCCTCTCCTCCCACCTACGCGGGGTTATCTGAAGTCGGCGTACGCCCGCGAAGCCGGCTCTTCAGGATAGGAAGCTGACCAAGCTTCTCGTCCCCTTGTTCACCTCGGAGCTCGATCAGCTTCGGGGACTACTGTCGGAGTAAATAGCCATGGGTAGCCTAGCCCGCTTCCCCTGGCAGTTCTGCAAAAACCACGAGCCAGCCCGGCTCTCAAGAATCCAAGACATAGGGACGCCTTCCCCTAGCCGGCTGCGATCTAGGCCGGCTTTCGGAAGGCGGTCCAACTTTAACCCTCATGAGAGGGCCGACTCCAAGACGCCGGCTGTGAGAAGGCCGACTCCTTCGAGCCGGCTCCCCGCAAAGCAGTCAAGACCGTACCCACAAAGTTTGCACCCACCTAACGGCGGTACGACGGGGCGTGGCTACAGAAGAGCCTGCCACCCTCAAATCCCGGGGCACGCCTGGCACAGTGCGCCGTACGGGGTAGGCATGACCCGTCCGGCGCAGCACTGTTGCCACATTGACCCTGGCCTCACCCACGACGGGCCGCCAGCGCGACCCACAGGCGGTGGGCCCCTTTGCGCAGAGAGACGGCCGAAGGCGGCCGCGCTTCCAACCAGCCGGCCCAAGACGGAGCAGGCTCCCCGCAGCCGGCTCGCCGCCTCCCTCGAAGGAGACGCCCCATTAAGGAGACAAGACGCGGTAAGGCTACAGCGATCGTCCGACAGGCGGCGGCACTGTAGCCGCGCTTACCACGATGAAGCTCACGTCAACAAGATGAAGCCACAGTGACCAGCCGCTGACCAGGCCCGAGGCCTTGGGGCCCGCTTGCTGACCAAGGAGCTGGCAGCCGGTGGGACCCACCAGTCGGCGGGCCCCAGCAGCCGGCACAGGAGCCGGCGGGCACAGTCACAGATGGCTGGGCCCCGCGCCCACCCGGATTACCATTGTACCCCCGGGGGGGTAGGCCTATATAAACCCCCCGGAGCACCCATGCAAAGGGTTGGACCCCCTGCTAGTTCTAGACATCATACAAGGAGAAGAAGTAGGCTAGCCGTGCCCTTTCTTCCTCCCCCCCCCCAAAACAGCTCAAGGAGCGTCGTGTAGCTACTCGATCCATCTAGTGAGCATGCGGAGACCCCGCAGAGCAGCAGTAGGGGTGTTATCTCCTCGGAGAGGCCCGAAGCTGGGTAAGGTTCGCCGGCGTACATGTCTTCGCCTCATCCCGCTTCCAGGCACCGGCGATGTCTTACTGGTTCCCACAAAGATAAGCCACCCGTTGGCATATGTCGCACCCACCACCCGACAATCTTCAAAAAAAATACTGAAACATGCAGCTACAGCCTGTGGATGATCTATAAGCCAACTAAGGTGGCACTGCTTCAATGGATGTGATGATAAATCAATTTTAAGTGCAGCTCACTAGAAAGTGATTGTAACATCCCAAAATTCTAAATTTTGGAATGTTATAATAAATAGATAGATTTGACTGATTGTTTGATTGATTGACTGAAAGTGAGTGAATTCGAAACTTTTTGAAAGTTAAATGAGAGGGAATAAAAGGACTTTCCCAAACTTTCATATTTTCTTTCTGATCTCCATGAATTCAAATGCTTTTCAAACACAAAACCCTAGAGAGAAGATGACATGACTTCTTCCATTTAAAATGAAAAGGGTGTTTGAAAAATATTTGAATACCATTGGGAAATATTTTCCAATTCAGAAACTTTATGCAACTCAATGATTTTCACGAGAGAAGATAAAATGACTTCTTCAAATTATATGAAATATGAGTTGGGAGTTTCAAAGAATTAAATTCAAAGTTCTTTTGAATTTATTTTCAATTTGGAATGTTATACATTAGATAGTCATGCATATCTTATTTTCTTGCATTTTGGTCGATCCTAGAAATTTCACGCAACTCAAGGACCTTCGGAGAGAGTTGGAGATTTCGTTATTTTCATATTTGAGAGTTTTCTCAAATTTGAAAAGAGGATCATTTGATTTATTTATTTTATCTTCAATAAATTTTCCGGTGTCAAAATATATAAGAGAGGGAATAATATGACTTTCCCAAAATATAGGAAAAATGAAGATTTAATAAATAGATCAAATTTCGTCTTCCGGTGTTTGTTTGTTTTTCTTTGGATAGGGAAAAATGCGCGTTTTCGAAAATTGCATTTTAGGTTCGGAGTAAAGTTCATTTTGTTCGGCTCATTTTTAGGAGTCGGGGAAAATTTACTTTAGAATTTTGGAGCTCGTTTAGATTTTCTTTTCTGTGTTTTTCTGCGCGCGGAAACTATTTTAAAAAAAAAAGAAAAAAAAACTTACCGCAGGCCAGCCGGGCCAAGGCCCAGCCAGCCGGCCGGCCGCCCCAGCCACCCGTGCGCTGCGCGCCAGGCGCAGGAGTGCAGGCCGCCGCCTCGCCTCTTGCTTCTTAGCCGAGTCCTTTTAGGACTCTAGGCTAGTTCTTTCCTTTGTTTCGTTTTTCTTTTCCTAATCCTAGTCTATTTCTTGTCCCCTACCCCAAGTCTCCTCACCCCTCCCCAATATAAATATCCCAATACCCCCCTCTAAACACATCAAATCAAAGCCGCAGCAAGCAGTAGCGCGCAGTCCCACCCCGCGCCCCTCACCGCGCCGCACCCTAGCCACGCCGCCGCCGCACCTTGCCCACGCCGCCGCCCTACGCCACGCCGCCGGAGCCCCTCGCCAGAGATCTCGCCGGAGGTTGCCCCGCGTCTCTTTTCCTCGGATCGTTTTCTTCTAATCGTTCTGATTCTTTTCTTTTTCTTCCGGTTTTTGTTCCGGTTTTCTTCCGAAACCCTAGATCGGTTTTCCGTTTTCCTTTTTCGGTTTCTTTTCCGAAAACCCTAGATCGGTTTTCGTTCTTCTTCCGGACTGTTCGTCTCAACGGACGTGATCACCGATTATTCCCGGTTAACGACGCCCGTTCGTTTAACCGTTCGTCTCTTTCTTTTCGTCGGATTTATTCCGCGATCGTGATCTCAGATCCGATCTTCGTTCTAGTCTTTCTTCTCGCTCGTTTATCGGAATCAGGTGATTCAAGGCGCCTGGAGTTTCGTTTCGAAACCGCCGTTCCATCTAATCAACTTGAACAAGTTTTTGCCCCGGTAAAATTTTACCTAGTTTCCACTTGCTAGAACCGAGTTGTTTTCTTCCGCCGTTTGTTTTCCGTTTCTTTGTTCGGTTCGTTCTTTCTTTGCAACCGGAGTTCTTAAGTTGAACTTCTGGTTCGTTCTCTTGTTCGAGTTTTACCTGTGCATTAGATGAGTACTTATTGTGTGGTTACTATTGCTTGCTTACGATAGATTGACCGGAGTGTGACGAGTAGATCTATCAAGAGTTTTGAGTGCGAATCATCTTCATCAACATTGCAGGCAAGTTCACACTTTGATCATACCTTTTCTACAACCCAGTTTTATTGCATTAGATCAATCCTCACACATTGTATGATTAGGATCTAATTAAATTGTGGGATGGGAAGTAGATGAGGTAGTACCTATTACCTGTTTATTATCAAACCTTTGGGAGTTACTTCTACATTTGCTTATTATGCCATGCTATGCTAGTAGACGTGGATTGGGTGAGTGAAATCCATGACAGATGTGAGATTGATAATTAATGGTTTATTTAAGGTGGCAACTTAAACACACATCTGGGTGGATTGAGGCACCTGATGTTTATCAGGACTTGCCTGTTTTATTTCGGACCGCCACCCACGCTCAAAGGGATCATAAGATCATTCATGCTAGAAACTTCCGCGTGCAGCCACATGCTACTATGGGCTCTGGCATAGTTGACTAAGTTGTGCGAACTCTTACGGGGTGGACTAGCAGATGTAGGGGTTGTAGGTGGTACGGTCTACCCCACATGTAAGGTGCTAGCGCTTCTGAAAGACTAGTCTCGATCATCCGTCTTCTCAAACACCATGTAGTGCGAGAAAACAAACGGAGGCGATCGAGTCATGTGGGGAAAAGTGCGCAAACCTCTGCAGAGTGTACAAACTAATCATGATTAGCCGTGTCCCCGGTTATGGACAACTTGAGTATCTAGTACTTGAATATCATGTGAATCTCAACATGTTACTTCTAATTAATGTTGTTGGGTTTTAATCATTTTTAATTGGGATTGAGAATGCTGTCAACCATTCTCGATGTTTCACAACCACCATGATAGTTAAATAAATTTATTCCTTTGCAGTAGGGTAAAATTGGCTTTACGCAAAAACCTTATAACCATAGAGCTTTTCCACCAGCCATATATGCATATAGTGATAGCCATTGTTCATCATTTTCTCTATGGTGTGAATTTGCCAGTACATTCAATGTACTGACCCGTTTCGGGCTGCAACGTCTCATGGTGCAGGTTTCTTACGTCGAGTAAGTGATACGTTAGGGTTACGATTTCTACACTCAACTTTGCCGTTGGTGTTGATGGGAAACCACAACCTTGTTGCTTCCGCTATATGGATTGAGGTAATAGTATTTACGTTACTTTATACATGTGATTTACCTCTGTTATAAATCCTTCGAGTACTGTGTGTGTCAGCATACTGATCCAGGGATGACACATAAGCACAGAGACTTGATCCATTCGGGTCGGGTCGCTACAAGATGGTATCAGAGCACATGTTGACTGTAGGACGTGAACCTAGAAACTGGCAAGCCCATAGCAAAGACTTTTCTCTACAACTTTCCCTTTCAAAAAGATCTTTTACCTCTCTTCTCTTCTGAGCTTATTCAAAAATTCTTTTTAGTGAGACCATATCCCTTTTCCCCTTTTGACCACACAAAGATTCGACTGATGAGACCACTCCAAGAAGTACGAGATATCGGACAACTAAGGCCACTTCGGAATGAAGAGTATTTTCCGTGCATCTGAATACTGGAAACTACAACGGTTAAAGGCCGAAGACAAGTAGAAATTGGAAGGCTCTGAAGAATTCCCAGATTTGTATGACCTAGGAAGGCTACCCTTATGGAACCTGGCAGACTATGGAAGTTGTCAATACCCGAGATCAAGGTGTATTGGAGAAAGACCAAAACATGGAGAGTTGAGAACTCAAAGTTTTGTCAAGAAAACCCTAAGGCGGGAGATATCAACTATGGAGAGATAGCTCATGGAAATGACAACCACGGCTATCCATGAGGTTATCGCCCGCATATGCTATTGTCACCGTGCTGAGTTAAGCATGCATATGCATGGAAGGATTAAATGGTAGAAGGCTGATGGAGCACCTATCCGCAAGATGAAGTTTTAGCCCTAGCCGGTGTATCACCAGGATCTGGAGTAGTACATCAAGAAGTTTAAAATGGAGCTCCAGGAAGTCGTATTAGACAAGGAAGTATTTCATGAGGAACTCAGGATCCTAAAGATGAGAGTAGCCAAGCTGGAGGAGCTACAACCTCGAGATACCGGAGAATTGTCAAGAACCAAAGGACAGTATGACCATGGTTCATGTGAAGGATGTTGAAACCCAGAAGTTTGAAATGCAACTCCAGAATATTACAGGATGTCACGAGAGATTTCACGTCAACAGAGATGATCTGGCAAAAGAACTTGAGAAGGACAAGCATGATTGGAAGAAGCCATTGGAGGCTTGAACAAGACTTGAAGAGTTTGGCGACGTTGACCTTAGAAGACCAAACCCCTGTTATATACCTACGTTAGATGCGACGTTTGTGAGCTGTCATTTGTTTGATGTTTTTCGATAGCCACAACAAAAATCTGTCTTTTCAAAACTTTTGTTTGTATTGTGTGCATCCCTCTCTCTTGATCTCTCCTATCTCACCCCAAACCCACATGGACCCATAGAGGATGAATGGAAATGAGCTTGTATTTTCTGGACCGATGAGTCAATTGGAGACAGACCGATGGATTCAGAACATGGAGGATCATATGGAGAACAACCCTATAGTCGGAAAGGATATGGCCCAGCATGCTCTTCAATGCTTTGAAAGAGGTGGTGCTACTTGGTGGAGGATGTACCAAACCATAAATGGATGGCAAGGAGTAACCACTTGGAAAGAATTTAAGTTGACTTTGCTAAAGTCTCGGTTTGTGTCCCAGAAGTTGAAACCTTATGGAAAGGATATGAAGAAACATGGTGCATGCAAGATTTGTGGAGAAATCGGACACACCCATAAAGAACACAAGGATGAATGCCCTAATTGTGAAGGAAGTCACCCAGTTGAAGAATGCCCAAATAGGCAGATTACTTGTTTCTTGTGTGAAGGGATTACCCACTATCCTACTCAGTGTCACATTTACCCCATGGTACGATGAACCATCCAGCAGAAGAAAGAAGTAACGAAAGGAGCCCTCATGGAAATTTTAGAAGAAACTGTGATGAAGGAAGATGTGGAGGACACACCCAAAGAAGAACCAATTAAACCCTACACCAAGTCTTGCTATTCATGTGGAGAAGAAGGACACATCTCCCAAAATTGTTTGAATGGGGATCTAGTAGAATTCTCGACAGAGGAAGTAGAATATGACCCACAGGAAATAGAAGCCCTGATTGGAATGGAAAAGTCCAGGAAGAGAAACCGATTGGATTCCAGGAAGGACCTGAGTCATATCACCTATTACAGGTGCAAGGAGTCAGGGCACTACCTCAACAGTTGCCCAAAAAGGAAACCTCGATACTTGTCAGAAGTTATATGTTTTAGTTGTAATGGAGCTGGGCACTTTGCCAGAGAATGCCCCAAGGAGAAGGAAACTTGTGCTAGATAGTTGAGTTTGCAACAAAAGTAATGGAGTAGTAGAAGTAAGAACATTTTCTTTTATATTGAGGTGGTGAGTTGAGACTTGTAATGGAAAAGCAAAAGATTGAAATCATTGGAGAATCAATAAAGCTAGCAGTGTTGGTACTGATTTGGATTTTATGAGTTACTCTATGAGGAAAGATGTTGACCATTTTTGAGGATATGAGAAATATGGTCTATAAAATATTGGAGCATTTTAAGGGTGGTAGTACCCTGTAAGAACCGTTGACCCCTGGAAAAGATAAGCATACTCCACTGAGTGGATTTCGGACAAAATGAATACGAGTTTTGTCTCGATATGTATGATACCCCAAGAGTATGTGGGATGAAGTTGGAGACCGTCAGTTGTTTGGACCAAATGTGATCAAGGAGTCAGAAGAGAATGTTAAGTTGATTCGAGATAGACTGGAGGTAGCTCAGTCCAGGCAGAAGAGTTATGCAGACAAAAAAAACTCAAGGAGGTAGTCTATGAAATTGGAGACAGAGCATGTCTTCATGTGTTCCCTCTGCGAGGAGTTAAACGAATTGGAGTTAAGGTAAAGTTAGCCCCGAGATTTGTAGGACCATACCGAGTTTTGGAGCGTATGAGAGAAGTGGCCTACAAGTTTGAGTTACCCGAAGGACTGTCAGGAGTTCAAGATGTGTTTCACGTTTCCCAGTTGAAGAAGTGCCATGCAGAGATGGCCAATATTTCCGTGTAAGGACGCTTGACCCTGGAGAGGATAATGATGTTCCACGAAGTGGAATATGGACTTCATAAGTATAAGTTTTTTTTACCTCGGTATGAGGGATATCCCACGAGGATGAAGAGATGAAGTACTATTGGATATAAAGGAGGTATGATGTTGGAAATATGGATCAATGGAAAATTCCATGATGAGTCTGAGTAATCATGTCCTAGTTTGGTGCCAATAGACGGAAGGAAGACAGTACTATTGGATGGATTTAAGAATACTAGGAAGTTGGAAGTTGGAATAGTGATCGGTTGCCCGATGATAAGTTCAAGGACTACAAGTGATGAGATGGGCCATAACCCACAGGCCCCAAGACCTTCCAAGAAGCAAGCACATTCTTGCTGAAGGAAAAAAACCTGGAAGAGGATATGCCCTTTGTCAATAGACGATCTTATAGGAATAACGCAAAACCTGAGAGTTGTGAAGGAACGATAGATGTTTGTTTGGCTTGCAGAATCTATGGATATATCCGAACTTGTTTCGTCGACAAGAGAAATTCTGCAATGCTTGTGAGGATGACCGAGTGTTAGAATGCGAGATTCGCTAAACCGTATACAAGGTAATGATTTGGGTGCGGGATGGATTGATCACCATACCGACTTACTCTTATTATTCGCCTTGCTATATGGAATGGTAAATCTGAGTGACTTGCCTATAGTAGAGAGACAACGATATTAAACCTTGTTAAACCTTAGAATGGTATAAGTATTTTTTTCCCTTGTACACGGCAGCTTTTGCCAACCGTAGGTTATACGGTGAGGATCAACCCAGACCCATTTCCTGCAGGAGAAACCATAAATGTTTGACCACCATGAGATATCGACAGTTGTTTAGTTTTGGCGCCAGACCCGTCAGCTAAGAAGACCCAGTCTTAGAATAACCTTACTAAGAGGAAATGACAGAAGAATTGAGTAAAAGGTTATGCCACTACCGGAAGAGCTTAGAGAAGGAATTTTCTCGAGGATCTGAGAAGACCGACACTGTCAAGAATAAGGATGGAGTATATGAGTTTTGATAGAATCGTAACCAAGCTTCTAAGGGTGGTAGCACCCCCAGACACCGTGTGATGATCGATGGATTGGAAGAGACCCCCAAACCCTAACCTTTTCTTGCTAGCCTCTCCGAATCTCGAGGACTAGATTCATTTTAAGGGTGGTAGGTTTGTAACATCCCAAAATTCTAAATTTTGGAATGTTATAATAAATAGATAGATTTGACTGATTGTTTGATTAATTGACTGAAAGTGAGTGAATTCGAAACTTTTTGAAGGTTAAATGAGAGGGAATAAAAGGACTTTCCCAAACTTTCATATTTGCTTTCTGATCTCCATGAATTCAAATGCTTTTCAAACACAAAACCCTAGAGAGAAGATGACATGACTTCTTCCATTTAAAATGAAAAGGGTGTTTGAAAAATATTTGAATACCATTGGGAAATATTTTCCAATTCAAAAACTTTATGCAACTCAATAATTTTCACGAGAGAAGATAAAATGACTTCTTCAAATTATATGAAATATGAGTTGGGAGTTTCAAAGAATTAAATTCAAAGTTATTTTGAATTTATTTTCAATTTGGAATGTTATACATTAGATAGTCATGCATATATTATTTTCTTGCATTTTGGTCGATCCTAGAAATTTCACGCAACTCAAGGACCTTCGGAGAGAGTTGGAGATTTCGTTATTTTCATATTTGAGAGTTTTCTCGAATTTGAAAAGAGGATCATTTGATTTATTTATTTTATCTTCAATAAATTTTCCGGTGTCAAAATATATAAGAGAGGGAATAATATGACTTTCCCAAAATATAGGAAAAATGAAGATTTAATAAATAGACCAAATTTCGTCTTCCGGTGTTTGTTTGTTTTTCTTTGGATAGGGAAAAATGCGCGTTTTCAAAAATTGCATTTTAGGTTCGGAGTAAAGTTCATTTTGTTCGGCTCATTTTTAGGAGTCGGGGAAAATTTACTTTAGAATTTTGGAGCTCGTTTAGATTTTCTTTTCTATGTTTTTCTGCGCGCGGAAACTATTTAAAAAAAAGAAAAAAAAACTTACCGCAGGCCAGCCGGGCCAAGGCCCAGCCAGCCGGCCGGCCGCCCCAGCCTCCTGTGCGCTGTGCGCCAGGCGCAGGAGCGCAGGCCGCCGCCTCACCTCTTGCTTCTTAGCCGAGTCCTTTTAGGACTCTAGGCTAGTTCTTTCCTTTGTTTCGTTTTTCTTTTCCTAATCCTAGTCTATTTCTTGTCCCCTACCCCAAGTCTCCTCACCCCTCCCCAATATAAATACCCCAATACCCCCCTCTAAACACATCAAATCAAAGCCGCAGCAAGCAGCAGCGCGCAGCCCCACCCCGCGCCCCTCACCGCGCCGCACCCTAGCCATGCCGCCGCCGCACCTTGCCCATGCCGCCGCCCTACGCCACGCCGCCGGAGCCCCTCGCCGGAGATCTCGTCGGAGGTTGCCCCGTGTCTCTTTTCCTCGGATCGTTTTCTTCTAATCGTTCCGATTCTTTTCTTTTTCTTCCGGTTTTTGTTCCGGTTTTCTTCCGAAACCCTAGATCGGTTTTCCGTTTTCCTTTTTCGGTTTCTTTTCCGAAAACCCTAGATCGGTTTTCGTTCTTCTTTCGGACCGTTCGTCTCAACGGACGTGATCACCGATTATTCCCGGTTAACGACGCCCGTTCATTTAACCGTTCGTCTCTTTCTTTTCGTCGGATTTATTCCGCGATCGTGATCTCAGATCCGATCTTCGTTCTAGTCTTTCTTCTCGCTCGTTTATCGGAATCAGGTGATTCAAGTGCTTGGAGTTTCGTTTCGAAACCGCCGTTCCATCTAATCAACTTGAACAAGTTTTTTCCCCGGTAAAATTTTACCTAGTTTCCACTTGCTAGAACCGAGTTGTTTTCTTCCGCCGTTTGTTTTCCGTTTTCTTTGTTCGGTTCGTTCTTTCTTTGCAACCGGAGTTCTTAAGTTGAACTATCTGGTTCGTTCTCTTGTTCGAGTTTTACCTGTGCATTAGATGAGTACTTATTGTGTGGTTACTATTGTTTGATTACGATAGATTGACCGGAGTGTGACGAGTAGATCTATCAAGAGTTTTGAGTGCGAATCATCTTCATCAACATTGCAGGCAAGTTCACACTTTGATCATACCTTTTTCTACAACCCAGTTTTATTGCATTAGATCAATCCTCACACATTGTATGATTAGGATCTAATTAAATTGTGGGATGGGAAGTAGATGAGGTAGTACCTATTACCTGTTTATTATCAAACCTTTGGGAGTTACTTCTACATTTGCTTATTATGCCATGCTATGCTAGTAGACGTGGATTGGGTGAGTGAAATCCATGACAGATGTGAGATTGATAATTAATGGTTTATTTAAGGTGGCAACTTAAACACACATCTGGGTGGATTGAGGCACCTGATGTTTATCAGGACTTGCCTGTTTTATTTCGGACCGCCACCCACGCTCAAAGGGATCATAAGATCATTCATGCTAGAAACTTCCGCGTGCAGCCACATGCTACTATGGGCTCTGGCATAGTTGACTAAGTTGTGCGAACTCTTACGGGGTGGACTAGCAGATGTAGGGGTTGTAGGTGGTACGGTCTACCCCACATGTAAGGTGCTAGCGCTTCTGAAAGACTATGTCTCGATCATCCGTCTTCTCAAACACCATGTAGTGCGAGAAAACAAACGGAGGCGATCGAGTCATGTGGGGAAAAGTGCGCAAACCTCTGCAGAGTGTACAAACTAATCATGATTAGCCGTGTCCCCGGTTATGGACAACTTGAGTATCTAGTACTTGAATATCATGTGAATCTCAACATGTTACTTCTAATTAATGTTGTTGGGTTTTAATCATTTTTAATTGGGATTGAGAATGCTGTCAACCATTCTCGATGTTTCACAACCACCATGATAGTTAAATAAATTTATTCCTTTGCAGTAGGGAAAAATTGGCTTTACACAAAAACCTTATAACCATAGAGCTTTTCCACCAGCCATATATGCATATAGTGATAGCCATTGTTCATCATTTTCTCTATGCTGTGAATTTGCCAGTACATTCAATGTACTGACCTGTTTCGGGCTGCAACGTCTCATGTTGCAGGTTTCTTACGTCGAGTAAGTGATACGTTAGGGTTATGATTTCTACACTCAACTTTGCCGTTGGTGTTGATGGGAAACCACAACCTTGTTGCTTCCGCTATATGGATTGAGGTAATAGTATTTACGTTACTTTATACATGTGATTTACCTCTGTTATAAATCCTTCGAGTACTGTGTGTGTTAGCATACTGATCCAGGGATGACACATAAGCACAGAGACTTGATCCATTCGGGTCGGGTCGCTACAGTGGTTGATCTTACATGTATTTTTTTCTTTTACTGGACGCAAGAAGAAGCAGTGTTAGTAGAGAAGAGGTGGTGTTAGTCAGGTTATTTGTGATCTATGAGAAGCCTCTCTTCTACTACTAAGCTTATTAACTCCACCCAACCAAATGTTCAAGTCATGTTTCATTTTAATTTGAAAACTGCTTATGGGATTGGGACCTGGGAGATGATCATGTTGCAGATCATCTCAAATCTTGATAGTTAGAAATCAATATTAAAACCATGCATGCAATATTTTTTTCAAAGCGTTCTATTGTAAATCTTCACCAAGTTGCAATTTTTTGCAGATACAAACCAGATGTAAACAAAGAGGATATGGATTCAGTACGGCCACGAGTGAAGGAATGTTGTTCCAATTTGGTACTTTAGTTTATCATTTTCATTTAGTCTGTATTAGCTTAAGAAACAACATTTGTGGGACAACTAATGTTTGAACATGGATTTTTTTTCCAGGATCTGGGAGAATGTTTTCTCACTGTGGTTCAGGTTAAACTGTTGTTCTACTATTCCTACTCAGCCTCCTAATGTTCTATGTCTTGATGTGCCTTCTTCCAGCTTCTCTATTGGTTTTCTCTTCACACTGATGTAAGTAAATGTTCCTCCCTTCCTCCAAATCTTCCCCGGCCATGGTCGTTTGCATCTGGTCATAGTTGTTTGCATGTTTCACTTTCGTTGGTGCTTCATGCGTCGGCCTCAGTGCTCTAAGCAGACCAACATTTCTCATTTTGGCGATTGTATTATTGGGGCTTTGCTACATGTGTAGGTTTGAATTGATGGCTAGAAATACAGAGTGCCATTTTGTCTTATGGAGTGATAATTAAGAAGACATACATAGCTGCAAAGGGATTGCTCAAACGAAACAAGTTGATAATTTTGTATCTTTGACACTCATGGAAAAGGTGCATGCCAATCCTAATTATAACCGTATCACATATATGTGGAACTGCATTAGACGAATGGTGTTATCAGGATGATAGATTTCAGTCACAGAACTGAACTATTCCTTTTCTTGGTGTATATGTGTCATATACAGAACTCAGAAGAAAAAAATATGGACACTACAATTCATATATTTACTATTTACAGTCGAGATATCCAATCATGTTAGGATATGATATGGTCTTCTTCCAAGGGCTCTAAGTATTATGAATGTGCATATCCTGATACATGTAATTATAAGGTGGTTACAAGCTAGCTGGATATGTGTGGCAAAATGCTTGCATTTCAGTTTATGTAGGAAGAGGAGCATCAATACCTACTTCCCTGCCATGTATATGTAACATCTTTGTTCCAAGCAATTAGTATATGGTATTAGAGATTCTTATATTCATATATTTGTTTGAAACTTGGTGGATTCCTACCATCTCTATATAATTACAACAAACCAATAGGTCAGAGTGATGTGTCTCTTAGTGCCATCGATTGGGTATAGATGAAGCCTCTCATCCCACAGGCTCATTGTTTCTACCTCAAACCAATCATGCCTCCTTTTAAATTATTGATACATGTGTTGCTTCATTCATTTATTTTGAGATCACATATTAAACTGGTTTGAGGTAATTTGTTTTTCTGTTTTTTTTAGATCACATATTAAATTGATAACACCATCCCTTGGCCTCCTTGGTCGTATCAATAATTGTACCTGAACGGTAACAAATCTCAGGCGACTATTGTACCTGAACAGGTGTGGAACCAAATAGTGGTACCATGTTCTGAGATTTGTTTTTTTGTGTTGATATCCGCAGGAAAATTCCTAGGGATTTGATTGATGGAGGCATCGCTATTTGGCGCTGGATTATCCATTTTTGCAGCACCAGCAATGTTGTTTTTGTTTGGAATGGCCAGTTCTCAATTTCTAAATCAGCTATACTATACTTCTTGTCAGGTTACATTATCTTGCTTCGTTTCAGTCTATATGTAGCACAAAAATACTCGGTGACATGGTTGGTTTGTATGTTACACTAATGAACACCACCATAAGGAAAAGGGAATTGCACTTCTTTGTTTATATTTGGTCTGTTCCTATTCGGTGACATACTGTTCTGGTTGGTTAGCTTCACACTCTAAATCTAGGATTTTAATTCTCTGAGTGTAAGTAATGTATTGTTATACCAGATGAAATATATGCAGGCACTGCTAACATGATTTTGCCTATAGGCGGAAGTATATTTTTGAAATCCATCTGTTCAATTCATAGGACCATTCTTTACTAGAAGTCTAGAACTATGTGATTTGGTAATTGTGTCAAAGCTCGCCTGGTTGTGTCGTATTGCATTGTGAATGCTATGTTGTTGGGGAATCAGCGAGCTTGGTTATATTTCTGTGGCTGTCATGTTAACCGGTGGCCCTAGCGCTTGCTTGCTAGCTACGAGTTCTTCTTGTGTGTTTGCTTAGCGGCTTAGTTATGTGTGTGTGTCCGGGCACCTGTTGTGTTTTTTGCTTGCTTGTTGGTGCGTGCATGATTGTTGTGACTGGGCGCTGGCTGTTCGGTGTTGGGCTGCTGATGGCATGCTACCTGCTTCGAAAAAAGGAGTGAAAGGAAGCATCTCTTCATAGAACAAATATATTGTAAAATTTTCCATGGAAAGCCTGCATATTTAGCAAGGAAAAGGAGTCTAGAGAGCCTTAGGTTCTTATGTGTTGATTTTGCAAAATTTCTGCAGCTATATATTTGCTCAATCCAAAAGACAAATTATACTCAACCTTCAGTATAATGTATTTTCTAATTGTTCATAACTGCTTAATTTTGCATTGTGATTTTGCAAGATATTGAAATTATTGTATTTCAAAATTGTTATACTGATTCCTCGATGCTCTGTTCATGGATTTTTTCTTATTTTATCCTTCTTTGCTTTTTTCCTTTCCTACAAGATGTCGAGTCATGTAATATGTTCAAAGAAGAGAGAATCTGCATTTTATGAATCCTTTCTTCTTTCTTCATTGTTACTTCAAGTTAGTGAATTCATTTAAGTTGTATTGAGCAGCTTCATGTGATGGTTTCTTCATCTACACATCTTATTCAGTCACAAGGCCAATAAGATCTTTTGCCTTTTAGAAAAAGGGAGATGCCATTTAGACCTTACTCTTCAAACTTGATCTTTAACTTGCTACTACTGTTTCTAAGAATTTTCCCAAGCATTTTTTATTTGCTTCAGAGAATGAGCTCACCTTATTCAGTGGATGTGCCAAGTAAAAAAATTAGAAACTGAGCAATTAGTTCCACTCTTAAATTTTGTACAACAGTCCAAATTATCCAATAAATCATTTGTTAGCAGGGTCAAATTATAGAAGTTGAATCAGTTGTTCCAAATTACCCGGTGAGACTTATTCCATTTGTTTACCCTTTTGTCCTTTTAATCAAGAACAATATTTAGAGCTTACATGGTTGTCGAAATTTAGTTCTATAAAAGAGGAATATTGATATCATGCAATGATCCACTACTAGGGAAAACCTTATACACAGAATCTTAGCAGCAGCGCGGCATAAAAACAGGCGCTGCTGCTAAGTAGTAGCAGCGCGGCTATGGAAAGCTCGCTACTGGTGCAAACTTAGCAGTAGCGCGTGACGCTTAAACCGCGCTGCTACAAAAATCCACCGACAGTACACAACGACATAAGTTTACCAGTAGCGCGGCGCCAGGGAGCCTGCTACTGCTAATGCCATAGTACCAGCGCACTTTTTTGTCACCTCGCTGCTGCTAATTTTGAAATTATGCACAGGGTTGGCCCGTTTAGCAGTAGCGCGTGACAGGAAAGCGCGTTGTTGCTACGCTCTTAGCAGCAGCGCACTTTCTCTCCCGTGCTACTGCTAAGACGCAGCACCCACCACCTTTTCCACCTCCCCCTCCCCATCTCCTCTCCTCCCTTTCCCCTACCTCCCACATCCTCCCTCTCTCACTCTTCTTCTTCCTCAATACTTCTCCCCCCATTACTCTCCCTCTTCTACCTACCTTTCTCTCTCTTCATTACTCCTAGCTATAACTACACCACCTCCATTTATTCATCTCCTTTCTCTTTTTCCTCCCCCCTCCACTAGTTGAAGTTGTCTCCTCCCAAATTAGCTAGCTAGGTACATGTAGCATTTAGTTAAGTGACCTATTTGCCCCCTAACTAGATCTTTCTTTGTCAATAAGAGCTTTGTGCACTTTTGACCTCCCTACATCATCATCTCCACCGTGTGCTCGATCTCGAGATAGAGGTGTGATTAATATTTCATGCTTTTGCAAAATGGAAATATGTTTATGCATGTGTGTGATATTTTTATGGAAATTGTGTGTGTGGCATGAGTTGACGCCAAATTGTGCATTTGAGTTGCCTATGTTTTGCCGAAATGTTGATTTATTTCTGTTTCGGCGAATTCCGGGCAAACTCTAGATCTATATATGTCCTATTTTTAAGGAAGGTCATGCCGAATTTTTGTATGACTTTGATGAATGCACGCATTTTTATAATCAATTTGTTTATTATTACCGTGCAGAGTTGACGATGGTCAGTGGAACGATGGTGGACAGGTGGTTGCGGTCGGCGGTGCAGGACATGAAGGAAAATAACCTGACAGAGGTTTTATGTCCGTGTCGAAAATGCAAAGGAATAGTTTGGCTTGACCCCCATGTCGATGGTCGTGTCGAAGCGCACCTGCTCATGACTGGTTTCATGGATGGAATCGGTCAAATGATGTAATATATATATATATGTTCCTATTTTGTATACACACTTAATTAGCCATTATTATGCATGGGTCCAATGATGTAATATATATATGTTCCTATTTTGTATACACACTTAGCCATTATTATGCAAGGGTCTAATGATGTAATATATATGTTCCTATTATGCTAAGGAAAAGAAAAAAAGGGAAACTGGTTATAGCAGTAGCGCTTTAGTGAAAAAGAGCTACAACTAGTCAAGATAGCAGTAGCGGTTTCTGCAGAAAATCGCTATAGCTGCTCGTAATAGTAGTAGCGCGTTTCGTGAAAACGCGCTACTGCTACGTCCACTTAACCCAAAATTCTCCCTCTCCCTGCTTCATCCCGCCTCTTTTCCCCCAAATCCCCACTCTCTCTTCCCCGGCCCCGTCGCACCGCCGCGCCCGCCCCCGACCTCGGCGCGCTCGGCCCCGACCCCGGCGTGCTCGCCCCCGACCCCGCCGCCCCCGACCCCATCGCGCCCGACCCCGGCGCGCTCGCCCCCGACCCCGCCGCCCCCGACCCAGGTGCGCTCGCCCCCGACCCGTCGGCCCTCGCCTCCCTCCTCTGCTTCCTCCCCTCCCAACCTCAGCCGTCGTCGGGCCTGCCTCCTCGCCTTGCACCCTCTGTAAACCACCCCCCCTCTCTCTCTGCTAGCTAGGGTTAATTTACTTAGGTTTTAGTTATGTTAATTAGGTTATCTATTTAGTTATGAATTTAGATAGGTTTCAAAATTTGCTGAATTTATATGCAAATTTGAACTGGGCATGTGATATGTGGATATGTCGTGTTTTGGACATGTCATGTTTTGGTAAATGATCCGAGTTGCCTATGTTATGCCGAAATGTTGATTCATTTCCGTTCCGGTGAATTTCAGGCGCTCGATATGTCCATTTTTTAGGAAAGGTCATGCCGAAATTGTCCTCGTGCCTTATCATCCAAAGTAAGTCAGTTTCGAACAACCCTTTCATACATTTCAATCATTCCTTCTCTCTCTATGGGGAATAATTTGAGATGTCTTTTCCCCGCAACAACGGGCGCGCCGTCCTTATCGTTCTTTATCCGCAAGTCTCCCATGCCGTGTATTTTGACCCTTCCAGAGACTAAGAGAAAAAAGACTACACCCACATAATGAATATTCTAGATGATGCTCTCCAAGGCTTCAGCTTTAGAGGTGGCCACATGCAGATCAGGAAACAAAGGAACAAGAAGATGGGTTTCGCGCATAAAACTAACTTCTCCTGCATCCAAGTCCCAAAACCAAGCAAGAAGGATGGATTCTACATCCTCCATCTCATGATTCAGTTCAACACGGATCACCAAAAGCTTCGCATGAGAAGCAGAAATGATGATCATATCCACAAGTGGCTAGAATCTCATGGAGAAGCGGATTATAAACTTAGAGATGACTTCTTTCGCATCCAAAGCGACATTGCGACGATCATCATGAAAGAAGTCGTCGATGAGAAGGGGATGTTCCACCACGGCCCTATATCGCGAGCTGACGTCCGAACTCGCATAGGCATGCAACGTCTAGACCTCACGCCGTTCAAGAAGCTAGGGTCCATCCTCGATGATATGGAAGGATGGAACTTCTAGTGATTTATGATGCCGATGATGATGATATGTGTCGGTTGAACTTGTATACTATTTGTAGCGATGCAACTTTGTGATGTCCACGATCCCTAGTTGCATCTAGTTGCTAACCCTTTCTTTTTCGGTGTTCTCTAGTATATTTTGTTGCATATATATGATTGTACATCCTCTTCATGAACATGCATCTCTAACAGGTACCTAGTTTCTTGATGGCGAGATGGAACTGCTATGTCGTGTACAAAGGGAAGGTTCCGGGGGTGTACAACGAGTGGCATGAGTGTCAGGCGCAAGTGAATGGGTTCTCGGACACCAGCCATAAAGGCTTCAAAAGCAGACAAGAAGGAGAAGCTAGTTACTTGAGGTTCACGCTAGCGCAAGAGAGGACTCATAACCGCCATCTCATGTACTGCATAGTTCCGCTCTCACTCATAGTGATAGCTCTTCTCGCGTATACCTTTGTTTAGATGGATGACGTTGTAGTTGCAAGTATTCGAGACTTGCATGTATCGCTATTTTCGAGATGATGACAAGATACCACTTTGTGTTGGATGATGATTATGACGAGACTATTTGTATGTATATGCTATGATTACATTTGTGGTCTCGCGGGCATTTGTATGTGTATCATGATGACATTTGTATGTGCTAAAGATTCTTCTATAAAGCCTGTTCAAATACAAAACAAATATGCCAAAAAAAACAAAAAACTACTAAAATTAGCAGTAGCGAGTAGAGAAAAGTTAGCAGCAGCGCGGTTGTAGCAGTAGCGCACAGGGGAAGCGCGCTATAGCTATTAGCAGCAGCGAGGTTCCTTTAAGCGCGCTGCTGCAACACTTGTGTAGCAGTAGCGGGGTGGACCAGCGCTACTGCTATACGTTAGCTGTAGCGCCTTATTAGTAGCGCCGGCCCCCGCGCTACTAAAAGGCCGAAAACCCGCGCTGCTGCTAGGCTTTTCCCTAGTAGTGATCAGTGCAGATTAGGATAGTTATAGAGTTCTTCCTCAGTTTTCATTGAGCAAAGATTGAATCTGTATGATTTGTTCTAATACCAAGTAAATCTTGGTCTGCAACTCTGCATTGTGTTAGTTTTCCTACTAAGTTTTTTGGCTATTTTCGTTTAAATTGGTAGTTGATGTGAAAAGGTGTGTTGACATGCATGTAACCAAATCATGTATTAATGTGAGGTACTACATATACTTGCCTATCTCTTTCCAGAAGCACAGCCCTCTTGATCCAACTAGGAACATTAAAACCAAATGGGATATCATTGAGTGGACTTCAGATGGCCATGTTGTGAGTACACCATTAGTATCTAAATCTGCTTTGTATAATTAAGACACATTTTCTACATATCGCTGCTATATTGATACTGTGTGATCACTTAACATGAGTGTGACTAGCCTATTTTCTTGCCTAACTGTGTGATTGCATGTAGTAATGCATGGCTTCTCTATTTAAATGAAGAGTTGTGTTTATCATAATAATTATATACCAGAGACTTGTTTCTTTCTGTTTATATAATAATGCAGTTCGTCTTCTACCATATGTTTTCTTCATTACATGTCTTCTAATTTTTCATCTTTTTTTCTCTTTCGACGACAAAATAACTTCGTGTTTCCAAATATTTAGTACGCCATCATGGTCTTTCTTAAGGGTGTTTAGGCCTTTTTTCCTTCTATAAATTAGTGGTCTTCTATTCATGTTGCGAACCCCAATATGGCATCTCGCCATTCCCCACGATCCACATGTTAAGTATGGATTTATTTAATGATAATTTGATATCAACTGCCTTTTCTTCAGGATAAGCTGGCACCTACTAAGGACCAAGAGAACAACAGAGATGCTAAGAGGCAACCTTTTGGGTTTAAGGATATAAACAACATGGCTTACGAGGATTTGAACTACTGTTCTTTTAGTTCCACTCTTAAATGTTTTGGTTCTTAAAGGCCTGCACTTTCCTGGTGGAGTAGGAGCAAAATAATTCAAGGCTTTAAAGCAACTGCACTTTAGTAGTTAGGATCAATTCTTTGTTTTGGTTTGAAATGCTCCTCAATTCCTCCTATTTGATTGTATCCAAAGGACATGAAATATATTCAGAAAGCGTCAGTTTTGTATTCTGTGTGTGCTTTTAGTTAATCCTTCAAAATTTCATGATACATCGGGTTTCTAAAGGGCTATCTCACAAGCACTTGATAGCAAGAGAATTACTCCATGACATTCCATCAATTGCATGTAATGGCTATTCTCCAAAATAAGATTGTTGCTTACTTTGCTTACCACCTTCTCATTCCAGGCCCTCTAGCTATAGTCATGGAAAAGATGGTGTTCGGAGCTATATCTTGGAAAATATTTCTTGTCATTCCATTAAATTTCTGAGGTAACAATTTTCCATCGCTTCTAGACCATAGTGCGGTCCATAAATAACTTGCATATAGTATTATAAATATACACTTTTCCTTTATTTAGATAAGGTATTTTAATGTTTCCTGTTCTCCATATGCAGTTAGTGTATAATAGCTGCTAATTTTTGCCTCCTGTACTTCTTTAGAAAATACTGCTGAAGGTAAGAGTAGGACAATGCTAGATATAACTGATGCTAATATGCTGCTGAAGGTAGGAATATGATGGCATGCCCATAATTTCAGGATGATTAAGAGGCTGGTTAAGGCCGGAAATAAATTGACTGGGTAACTAAATTAAGAAGTACTATCAACCTATCCTCCTTTAGGCTATCCTCTTTCTTCTGTTGGAAATTGTCGTCTCCTTTAGGCTATCCTCTTTCTTCTGTTGGAAATTATTGTCTCCTATTCATTCTGTGAACTTCCGCACAAATGACACTCTGTTTTCAAGTTGTTCTTTCCATTTTCATTAAGGAGCTCCTTCAGTTAGTATGCTTGAATATTAAAAATCTTTAAATTTGCACTTTGTTCATATATGTCCGACATGCCTTAAAGTTCTTGCTAGAAGGTTAGAAATGGAGGAGCTAGACATGGATGGCGAGAAGGTGGCCAGACCCGAGTTTGCCTACCCCTACTGCTATGAGGACCATGAGGTCGCCTCCTTGTGCGCGCATGTAGAAGAGGAGCACCCATTGGAGTGGAGATATAGTTTGCACAATGTTCTGGTCCAGCAAAGTATTTTAGATGTGCAAAAGAGTAGTGTCTTGGGGTAGAAAATTAATATTGATCTTAAAACCTCGAGATAGAAAAAAGATCTTTTCACATTTGTTGCTGTTGAATCCTGACTAGCAATTATATAACCCTGAGGCCTCAGTTGCAATTATGTTACCTTCTTATTTGTTCTCAGGTTACTTGCCTTCTTCTTTCAACCCATCTCTCTAAGAATTATAGTGCAGGTTTTGTAGGGCAGGTTAAAGAACCCAATACAATGCTCTTTGAGTCGAGTTTTTTTATATTCTCTGACATGATTGTTGTGTGCACTTCTTACTGAAGATTATCCCGGTGTTATTTGCTTTCAGAAAAGAAAGAGACGGTTCAATGTGCGCTTCATATCATCACATCGAATGGAATAATCGAATAGGCTTATATATCATCATATCTGCACACATAATCTATTCTATGATTGTTTACCTCTTTAGTATACTGTTGTTAGATGATGAACTTATGCTATTTTATGCCAAGTAGTTAAATTTGTGTGCATCTTCTCATGGATCATACTTAGATTTTGCAATTGTGGCCCATAGGGCCATGCTAATTAGTGTTGGCCATGATCAGGAGTAAATTTATACAGATTTTTATTTGCATGTTATTTTGTCCAGCATGGAAGGCACCAATGGTGCTAATGTTTATGCTTATTTTCTTTGATAAAAAAAAATACGTACAAAATCTGCTTGAAGTTTTAACTGTAACTGTATGTCTGCATTGGATAATTTCTTTTAGTGCATCAGGCGATCATCTGAAGTGAGGGGCTCTCTGGGAGAAATTATTATCGAGAACCTAAAGTTAGTTTTGTTTTTAGCAAAATCATTTAACCCGAATAGAAGAGAGCTCAGAGTCCTAGAGTGTAGACGAGGAGTAAAAGATCCTAATACCACCCAAATGGCGACGTGGGCCCGTAAGACACGCATCCATGTTAGTAAAAGTTTTGTAATGTCTAGACTCGACTTCGGCCAAGGAGTTGGAAAGGGGGATTCCTACAGGCAGTCGGCTCTGATACCAACTTGTGACGCCCCCGATTCAACCGTACACTAATCATACACGCAAACGTGTACGATCAAGATCAGGGACTCACGGGAAGATATCGCAACACAACTCTACAAATAAAAAAAAGTCATACAAGCATCATATTACAAACCAGGGGCCTCGAGGGCTCGAATACAAGAGCTCGATCATAGACGAGTCAGCGGAAGCAATAATATCTGAGTACAGAGATAAGTTAAACAAGTTTGCCTTAAGAAGGCTAGCACAAACTGGGATACAGATCGAAAGAGGAGCAGGCCTCCTGCCTGGGATCTTCCTAACTACTCCTGGTCGTCGTCAGCAGGCTGCACGTAGTAGTAGGCACCTCCCGAGTAGTAGTAGTCGTCGTCGACGGTGGCGTCTGGCTCCTGGGCTCCAACGTCTGGTCGCAGCAATCGGGTATAGAAAGGAGGAAAAGAGGAAGCAAAGCAACCGTGAGTACTCATCCAAAGTACTCGCAAGCAAGGAGCTACACTACATATGTATGCATTGGTATCAAATGGAAAAGGCTATCATATGTGGACTGAACTACAGAATGCCGGAATAAGAGGGGGATAGCTAGTCCTATCGAAGACTACGCTTCTGGTAACCTCTATCTTGCAGCAGAAGAAGAGAGTAGATGGTAAGTTCACCAAGTAGCATCGTGTAGCATAATCCTAACCGATGACCCTCCCCCTTGTCGCCCTGTGAGAGAGCGATCACCGGTTGTATCTAGCACTTGGAAGGGTGTGTTTTATTAAGTATCCGGGTCTAGTTGTCATAAGGTCAAGGTACAACTCCAAGTCGTCCCGTTACCGAAGATCACGGCTATTCAAATAGATTAACTTCCCTGTAGGGGTGCACCACATAACCCAACACGCTCGATCCCATTTGGCCAGACACACTTTTCTGGGTCATGCCCGGCCTCGGAATATCAACACATCGCAGCCCTACCTAGGCACAACAGAGAGGTCAGCACGCCGGTCTAAATCCTATGGCGCATGGGTCTGGGCCCACCGCCCATTGCACACCTGCATGTTGCGAATGCGGCCGGTGAGCAGACCTAGCAACATCCATTACAAAGGAAGTTGCGTTACGCGGTCCAACCCGGCGCGCGCCGCTCGGTCGCTAACGTCACGAAGGCTTCGGCTGATACCACGACATCGAGTGCCCATAACTGTCCCCGCGTAGATGGTTAGTGTGTATAGGCCAGTAGCCAGACTCAGATCAAATACCAAGATCTCGTTAAGCGTGTTATGTATCTGCGAACGCCGACCAGGGTCAAGCCCACCTCTCTCCTAGGTGGTCTCAACCAGCCCTGTCGCTCCGCCTCAAGTAACAGTCGGGGGCCGTCGGGAACCCAGGCCCACCACTACCTGGATGAAGCCACCTGCCCCTTCAGCCCCCATCTCCGAACAGTATCATAAGTAATGTAATAGTATAAGTATATATTATGCCCGTGATCACCTCATCACGGCCCAGTGGTATAGCATGGCAGGCGGACAAGAGTGTAGGGCCACTGATAATAAACTAGCATCCTATACTAAGCATTTAGGATTGCAGGTAAGGTATCAACAGCTGGTGCAACAATGACAGGCTATGCATCAGAATAGGATTAATGAAAAGCAGTAACATGCTACACTACTCTAATGCAAGCAGTAGAGAAGAATAGGCAATATCTGGTGATCAAGGGAGGGCTTGCCTGTTTGCTCTGGCAAGAAGGAGGGGTCGTCAACACCGTAGTCGATCGGGACAGCAGCAGTGGCGTCAGTCTCGTAGTCTACCGGAGAGAAGAGGGGGAAGAAACAATGAATACAATGCAAACAGATGCATATCGATGCATGACATGACAAGTAACGGTGCTAGGAGTGCCCTAACGCAGTAGTAGGTGATATCGGCAAAGGGGGGAAACATCCGGGAAAGTATCCCCGGTGTTTCACGTTTTCGAACAGATGGTCCGGAGGGGGAAAGTTGCGTGTTTGCTATGCTAGGGGTGTGTGACGGACGAACGGACTACGTATTTGGATTCGTCTCGTCGTTCTGAGCAACTTTCATGTACAAAGTTTATTCATCCGAGTCACAGTTTATTTTATATTAATTTACAAAGTTTAAAAATCCCTTTTTCTGAATTTCTGAAATTAGTTAATTAGAATTTAAATGCCTAAATACTTCTGTTACTAGGGTATTGGCTAGTCTATGTCTATGAACAGTGGGGTCCACGGGCTGAGTCAGCATGTACAGTCATCAGTTGACCAGTCAATGTTGACTGGTCAATAGGGTCAGCGGGGCCCACATGTCATTGACTCCTACTTTTTAACAGGGTCTTGTTTTAATTTAAGTTATCCTAATTAGTAGGTGGGGCCCTGCTGTTAGTGTCTATTAGAGGTTAGATAGTTTGACTAATTATATTAGATCCTAATCTAATCTGAATAGTCCGGCCAGAGGCATAGCAAGCCTCACGCCTATGCACACACATGCACCGCACATGGCACTCAACCATGGCTACGGCCACAACCAAGGCCAGTGTAGGAGCGGCCAACAACGGCAAAAGGCAGCAACGGCTATGGCTATGAGCAGCAGCGGAGATAGCAGTAGCAGGGAGCAGCAAAACAACAGCAAGAGCATCAGCGTAGGACAATATCAGCAGTAGCAGCGCAAGGAGAATCAGCAGCAGGTAGAGCGCGGGAGCGGCGCATGGCAACCGTAAGCAGCTGCAGCAATGGGCAGGAAGGCGCCCAGGAGGCGGCTACGAGCAGCGGGCGGCGCGGGCGCGGCCAGGGCGCACGCGCAATCGACCGGACACGGCGAGGGGCACTACCATGGGCGGCTAAGCATGGCCGCAGGCATGGAGCTTCGAGCACGATGGGATGCGCAGCCTACAGCATCGGATCGAAGGGGGAAACAGGGGAGAAGGAGGAGAAGCTCACTATGAACTCTTGGGGCATGGCCGGGGAGGCCAGAGGTGGACAAGAGCGGCGGCAATCGACGGCGGACGATGGCGATGTACGCGGCGAAGATGTCGTCGATGGCGAGCGCAAGGGACGGCTCCGGCTTGTCCAGGGGCAATGGAGAGGATGAAGAAGAAGAAGGCGGTCCCCTGGCCGTTCCCAGGTAGCGCAGGGAGGTTCCTGGCCTCGTGGTCAACGGCTGCGTGGCGCCAGATGCGCTCGGGAGAGAGCGAAAGGGAGTGAGGGAGGGGGTGGTTGGCGCTAGGGTCAGGAGGGGATCGAGGGGGTCCTTCTTATCCATCGGGGGATGCAGCGGATGGCCGCCGTGTGTGGCGTCCACGCCACGGACGACGTACGAGCGTCCACGACGCTCTGGATGAACAGGGGAGGAAGATGACCTCCCCATGGGCTGGGCTGTGTACTGTTGGCATAGAGCCCTACCGCACAATAGTTTCTTCCTCTTCCTCTTTTTTTATTTTCTGTTCCAATTTATCTTCGCCATTTTGTAATTTTTTTTAAAAAAATGTCATATGAATTTAGTTAAGTTTGAAAATTGGCACACAAATAGTATGCAATATAGTGGTGACACACCTAAGGTTTTGAGGTCATTTTGAAAGGCTCAAAATCATGTTTGAATTAAAAGGTCCATTAAGATATTGTTGTCACTGGTTTTGATTATACCATGCATTTCAGTACTTCCAAAATGTTGGTTAATGAATGAAAACCAGATAGAGAATATTTGCAACCCGACAACATTTTTAATTTACTGTCTGAAGAAATAATAATTTGACTTGTTTTTGGAATTTGAATTTGCTTTCGGCTTGGATCAAAGTGAGGTTTAGAAAATTAATCTTGATGACATGGCACCATTTGTGTGTGGTTACTGTAGCTTAACTACCGGGGTGTTACACTTAACCTTTTCTAGGCTCTTTGGTTTCACTCGTTTGTCAAAGAAGCAACTTAGTTTTACCTTTTCTCTTTCTCCTCCGTGTTTTCCCTCCGGTGCCATCATAGATCTCGGGACGAGATCCTCTTGTAGTGGTGGAGTGTTGTAACGCCCCAAGACCGATGTGCCAGGTGTCCTCCAGTTATTCGCTGTTGTTGCCTTGTCATTGCTTGCATGTCATGCATCTCTTATCATGTCATCATGTGCATTTCATTTGCATACATGTTCGTCTCATGCATCCGAGCATTTTCCCCGTTGTCCGTTTTGCAATCCGGCGCTCCTATGTCATCTGGTGTCCCTTTCTACCTCTTTTCGTGTGTGTGTGTTAAACGTTTTCGGATTGGACCGAGACTTGTCATGCGGCCTTGGTTCACTACCGGTAGACCGCCTGCCAAGTTTCGTGCCATTTGGATTTCGTTTGATACTCCAACGGTTAACCGAAGGACCAAAAAGGCCTCGTGTGTGTTGCAGCCCAACACCCTTCCAAACTGGCCCAAAACCCACCTAAACCCCTTCTATCATCTAGATCGTTCGATCATGATCGCGTGGCCGCAAACCGCACCTCATTTGGACATTCCTAGCTCCTCCTACCTCTATATAAAGGCCTCCTCCCCGAAATTCCGGGTCTCCTCCACCCCTAACCCTAAATTTTCCCTCCGCGCCGCGCCGGACATGTCCGACTCCGGCCGGATGCATTGCCGCCACCAACCGCGTGCCGCCACCTGTCGCGCCGCCGTCCCACCACCGCCGTGGCCCGCGGAGCCCGGGTCAGGCCCGCGCGGGCCCAGATCCCGCCGCCGCCTGGTCGAGCGCCCCGCCCCGCGCGTCGCCCGCCTCCCTGCCGGATCTCGCCGCCGACGTCCCGCTCCGCCGCGCTGGACGCCCTTCCCATCGCCGGAGAGATCTCGCCGCCCCGCCGCCGCCGACGCATGGCCTCGCCGTCGTCCTCCCTCTGCACCCCGACGCCGAAGCTCTCCTGCCCCGCCGCCGTTCGACGGGCGCCGGAGCGTCCGCGCCTCTAGCCGCGTCCCCGTCGCCCGGATCCCGCCGGCGCCGCCCTGTCATAGCCTCCTCCGCCCTCGCCAGAATCCTCCAGAGCCGCCGCCGCCATGGATCGGGAGGAGAGCCCGATCCAGCTGACTTCCCCGCTCGGCTCCGTTGACCTCCTCCTGGGCCGACCTCGCCATGGCCCAGCGTCGTCCCCCTTGCGGCCCAGCTTCGTCCCCGCCGGCCCACTTCCTCCAGCCCGGTGTATTTTTTTGCGAGGTTATATTTCTCCAAGTCCCCAGATTCCAGATTCATGTGCCTCTTTTCATCATGCCATAACTCTTCAGCCGTAGCTCCGATTCGTGCGTGTAGCATATCAAAATGTTCGTCTCGTCGAGTATCATCTCATTGCATCATTTTCATTTGAGCTCATCTTGATGCCCGAAATGCTGTTGGAAGAGGGCTATGTGATGAATTTGTCAGATCTGTTTCAGCAAATTGTTTTTTGTCATTTTTGCCATGATTTATGTGTGCATGCTATGATACTGAGCTCTACATGTGTTTTATTATATGCCATGCCATCTTTACAGGGGTGCTTGCCATGTATTTTTGTGATCTTTGTGGTGACTAGCACAAGCGTGCAAAGTAGTTTACTCGTTGATGCTGATTTCAGGGACTTAGAATTTCACTAAGTCCTTGTCCTGTTATTGTTTTTATGCCATATGTTCATGTTGTTTCCTAGTGATTCGTGCCTTTTTTGAGGATGATCAGTAAGGATGTTTTATTAATGTTGTGGTTCTCTATCCATCCATGTCTTTGTTTGCATTTATGGAGCACCCTAGCTTGAGTCAATCGAGCTCTACTTTTGCTATAAAATGTTCCTCGCAGATTGTTAACATGTTTAGCGATTTTGCCGAGGTTGTTTCTATTGATCCGTGCATGCTATGATATTGTTCTTGCCATGTCTAGATTCTATGCCATGTCTTCTTGATGGTTGTATGCTTAGATTGTCATGCCATGCTCTGTAGTGAGTGCATCGAGCTCGTAAACATGCCTACTCGTTATCTATTTTGCATGCTCCAGTTTTTCACTAAGTCTGAATTTGTTTATGTTTTTGCTATGTTCGCATGTTTGCAATTGTATTTTCTGATCCCTTTTGGCTCATGGTCACTAAGGGACTTTTGTTATATGCTTAGATTATCTTCATGCCATGCCTTGCTTTGCCATGATATGTTCCTGTAGCATGTAGTTATCGTGCTCTAAACATTGCTTCCTGATGATAAATTCCCGACATGCTGATAATTTCACTAAGTCTGAAACCAGTAATCATTTGCACTTTTGCCATGCTTGTTTGAGCTTGCTAATGAGTGAATTAGCCGTAGCTCAGTGTTCATCTTTTGTCAAGAATCATGAGTGGAACCCTGCCATGTATTTTGTTGCCATGTTTGAGTGATGTAGCATATTTATCTTTATGCATTTAGAAGGCTACTTGCTGTTAATCGCAGACCGGTGCCATATTTGTTTTGCTTGCCATTTCCAAACCGTGCATCCGATTCCGGTGATCTTTATAACGATTTCGACCGAAATCACCTCACCTTTCCAGTGGCACTCTTGGTTTTCCAAGTTGAGGCCAGGTTCAATCATTCCTTTCCAAATCATGCATATGCATCACATACTGCATCCCACATATCATACCATGTTCATGTGTTGGTTGTTTACTATGTTATGTGCTTCTTTCCGGTGTTCCTTCTTCGGGTTGGTTCCGATTACGTCGCGTTTGTGAGGACCCGTTCGACTACGTCCGTTTGTCTTCTTCATGGACTCGTTCTTCTTCCTTGCGGGATCTCAGGCAAGATGACCATACCCTCGAAATCACTTCTATCTTTGCATGCTAGATGCTCGCTCTTTTGCTATGCCTATGCTGCGATACCTACCACTTGCTATATCATGCCTCCCATATTGTTAAACCAAGCCTCTAACCCACCTTGTCCTAGCAAACCGTTGTTTGTCTATGTTACCGCTTTGCTCAACCCCTCTTATAGCGTTGTTAGTTGTAGGTGAAGATTGGAGCTTGTTCCATGTTTGGAACATGGTTATTTTGTTGGGATATCACAATATCTCTTATTAATTAATGCATCTATATACTTGGTAAAGGGTGGAAGGCTCGGCCTTATGCCTGGCGTTTTGTTCCACTCTTGCCGCCGTAGTTTCCGTCATATCGGTGTTATGTTCCCGGATTTTGCGTTCCTTACACGGTTGGGTTATAATGGGAACCCCTTGACAGTTCGCCTTGAATAAACTCCTCCAGCATGGCCCAACATTGGTTTTACCATTCGCCACCTAGCCTTTTCTTTCCCTTGAGTCGGCCGGCTCAAGGGTCATCTTTATTTTAACCCCCCCGGGCCAGTGCTTCTCTAAGTGTTGGTCCGAATTGAGCTGCCTGCGGGGCCACCTCGGGGAAACTTGAGGGTTGGTTTTACTCGTAGCTAGTCTCATCTGAGTGTGCCCTGAGAACGAGATATGTGCATCTCCTATCGGGATTTGTCGGGACATTTGGGCGGCTTTGCTGGACTTGTTTTACCATTGTCGAGGATGTCTTGTAACCGGGATGCCAAGTCTGATCGGATAGTCTTGGGAGAAGAAATATCCTTCGTTGACCGTGAGAGCTTGTGATGGGCTAAGTTGGGACACCCCTGCAGGGATTGATCTTTCGAAAGCCGTGCCCGTAGTTATGGGCAGATGGGAATTTGTTAATGTCCCGTTGTAGAAAACCTGAAGTTGACCTTAATTAAAATGCATCAACCGCGTGTGTAACCGTGATGGTCTCTTCTCGGCGGAGTTCGGGAAGTGAACATGGTGTTGGAGTAATGTTTGACGTAGGTTGTTCTAGGATCACTTCTTGATTATAGTTTCTCGACTGTGCTTTGCCTTCTCTTCTTGCTCTCATTTGCGTATGTTAGCTACCAAATATGCTAGTCGCTTGCTGCAGCTCCACCTCATACCTTTACCTTACCCATAAGCTTAAATAGTCTTGATCACGAGGGTGCGAGATTGCTGAGTCCCCGTGACTCACAGATACTTCCAAAACCAGCTTGCAGGTGTCGATGATACCGTGCAGGTGACGCAACCAAGCTCAAGGAGGAGCTCGATGAAGATCTTGTTCCTTATGTTGTTCCGTTTTCCAGTTGATCAGTAGTGGAGCCCAGTTGGGACGATCGGGGATCTGTGTAACATTTGAGGTAGTCTTCTTTTATTTTGGTTCCGTAGTCGGACCTTGAGTGTATTTGGATGATGTAATGCTTTATTCAGGTAATTGTGTGAAGTGGCGATTGTAAGACAACTATGTATCTCTTTCCCTTATGTATTACACAGGTTGTTGTGAAGATTACCTCACTTGCGACATTGCTTTCAATGCGGTTATGCCTCTAAGTCGTGCTTTGACACGTGGGAGATATAGCCGCATCGAGGGCATCACAAGTTGGTAATCAGAGCCTTCCCCGAGTGTAGGAGCCCCCTGCTTGATCGAATCGCTGGCGTTGTTGAGTCTAGAAAAATGTTTTGAGTCATTTAGGAATTATATATCAGAGAGTTAGGAATTCATTTTACTCCTCATTCCCTTCGTTGATCTGGTGAGGCATCCTGATGTAGAGTTTTGACTCTTCTCTTCTCAAATTTCACTAAAAAAAATTTAGGATCACGCGGGTATCTTGGAATCGTTCCGATGGTTTTGTGACGAGAAAATTGTTCTTGGTGCCTCCTGACATTTAGGGGTGGTGGCAGTGTCCCGGGGAGTTGAGCTCCGAGGTGTTGTCGTCACAATTTTATCGTTGCAGTTCTGGAATACCTGAGTTTAGTTTTTAGTTTCGCGGACATCGAAAATCTCATTTAAGCAGTTGTTGGTGATATAACCTCGACGCCACCCAGTACTGGGGCGGGAGTTCGGGAGTATTGCCATAACTTGTATAACGGATGCTTTTTGAAGGTTGAGGTAAATGATTTCCGAAGGTTTCTTGGTTATGTGTTGAAGGATGGATACAGCTGGATGTAGGATTTGCTAGATTTGGGTGAGATATTATGCTTCCCCTGTATCCCCAACACCTGATTGCATAACCGGAAAGTTTCGGGAGTTTATAAGTGGGAATTCAAGTAGCTCTTAGGATATCTTTCCGACAGAAGTATGATATGAAATTGGGGTTTGACGTCTAGTGGTCCGCCTATCCATGGTTGGTTTTATAGTGGTCTCGTTGTGTCTTAAAGAGTCCCTGGCTATGCCGACTCGTGGATGCTTCGTATGTCATGTGCACTGCCTTGTACATGATGGTGCTGTACGATCGAGCCCGTGTAGGCTCCACCACGAAAACTTCGGACGAAATCTCAATCATATGTTTGTTCTGGCTTACTCTCCAAGCCAATCCTTTGTTTTGTTTTCAGTTGTGGTATTCGAGTTGCTTCAATGTCAAATGTTGGTTCCATACCTTCCCGAAGCGGTGTTCTCATACTCCGATGTGAATACCAATCCTTCTTGATCATAGAGTTGTGTTGTCAATCCTTTTTCAACCGGCGTGTTTCTCTTCAAGTGGATCCAATCATTTTCAACATTCGCAAGATCAATTATCAGTTCGTCTCAACGGTGTTTGTTTCATCCATCTCCAAATTGTCCTTGTTTTCCCACCCTCCCCCCCTTTTTTTTTAAGGACTCAGATTTCTTTTTCAAGTATCCTTTTATTGATGGGAAGCCTCTCCATTCATTTTCCGTCAATGTTCGTATCCAGTGATTCTCATGAAGATCCTAATGGAGATTCAAGTTCATCATTCGTCATTCTTTTTCTTCTCCGGTGGATTTAATTCAAGCTTGTGGTGTTGATCATATTCCTTTTTTCCTTTTTTCAAATGTTTTCCCGTGCCGGTGCTCCTCTTAATCATTCACTCTCGCTATTCATTTGTGCCGGAGTGTTGAAGATATCTCAGAAGGCTCGTCTTTTCATTCAGGATTCGTTCAACCTTTTTTTCGAGATTGTTATCTCATCCAAGCCATTTAATTCTACCGGTGCTATCTCTCTTTCGAGTAATTGTTCTACGGTGTCTCTTTTGAGTGGGCCCTAACCCATAGGCCTTTTCCCAGGATCTTACCTGACTCTTCTATTTTCCCGGAGTTACTCCCAAATTCTTTTCAAAGTTTGACGTAAGAATGAGTTATAATCAGTCAAATGCCTTTCTCCAAGATCTGTCAAATTCTTATCATCGTTGGCTCAACCTCTTCGCTTTTGATTCTTCCGGAGTGTCTAAATAATTCATGGTGGTGTTTCTCGTCGTCGTTCTCAACATTTTAAGATCGAAGAAGAATTTTTCCTTCATATCTTTCTCCATTCTCTTAAAAATTCATGGTTCTAGCTTGATGCCATCCACTCATAATTGTTTTGATTGTGAGAATTCTTTTCACCCATCTGGAGCAATTCAGGAGCCTTTTCAGTTTGATTCTCCGGAGCCCATCATTTCAGAAGATTTATTCATTCTCAGCTTTCTGTTATCATTCTCCAATCTTACCGGTGCATCGTTCAAGTGATCTCTAATCAGTTCGCGATCTCTTCGTTCTCATGGATCTAAATTCACTCAAGTATCTTCGTCTCATCTTCAAATTCTTTCTGGTGAATTGTGCTTTGTTACCTCCATTTCAAATTCTTTCGGTGGTTCGTTCAAGATTCTTTTCCATGGTTGTCATATTAATTCATTCATTCTTTTCAATCCTACCGGTGGTTCGCAGAAGACATTCACAAGTTTATGTTATATCTCTCTTAATCTTTTCTACGAGAATAAGTAATATGTCAAATCCATTGATTGCCATCAATTTAATTGGTGGAGGATAAGCATAATGTAATTCTCATTCTTGTCTCAACGAGTGAACTCAATTCCCTATTCCGGAGGCTCATCAAATTCCTGATTTCAATTGTTTTCATCTTCTCTTTTTCCCGGAGTTCCAACCTTTTTCAATTAGTTCACCATAGAGGTTCATCTAAATTGGTACAAGGATTCACCTTGTATTTTCAACTTCTCTTTCTTTTCGTTTGATCATTCTTTCATTACCAGAGTTCTTCATGAAGGTTCTACATGTTGGTTCATCAAGGATTTAATTCATTTTCGAAGTATTCATCAAGATTCTAAGGAGCTCAAGTTTCTTCATCTTGCAATCCAGAGTGCAATTCTTTTTTCCGTATCATGGGAGGTGGTATTATGTCATTCTTGATAATTTGAGTTCATGTTTCATGATTCACATGTTGTTAAGAATGAGATATTCTAATCCATCAATCTCTTCTTTGGAGTTATCTGGGGTATATTTCACCTAAAGCTTTCCCTAGGATTAATGCTATTAATGGTGATAATATATGATCCAAGTTCTCCATCTATCCTCCCGGTGAGACAAGTTTCTCATCTCCTTGTTCACATCAATCCAATCTATCGTTTCTGTTAGTGGCAGAATTTCACCTCATAGTGTTGAGATGTATTCCATAAGGCTACAACAAGTTCACTCTTTTCGTTGTTGGTTTTCCAACAACTCCGTGCGACCCTTCTCTTTAAGATGCTTTTCAAGCTCATCGGAGGTAGAAGATGTTGTTTTCTTCTCCGTTCTTTTGTTCTGATGATCCAACTTCTATTCTTTCATTCCGGAGGCTTTGTGATATTGCTTTCTTCAACCATCATCTAGTTTCATCAAAGATCATGTTCTTTCGTGTGCTTATCCATCTAACCGGAGTGTTGTGTCATCTCTTCTAGTTCCTTTCGCCTTATCAAGCCTTGCATATCTTCTCAACCGGAGTGATGTCTGAGATCTTTCTTACCCCTTGTTCCATGCATTCAATAGTTCCGGAGGCTGTATGTTGTGATTTCATCATGTATCTTCTCATCTTATCAAGTTCTTATTCAATTCTTTTTCTTTTCAATCGGAGTGATGCCCGAAGTTGTTCTTCCTTGTTCCTCTTTTCTAACGGAGTGTTTTCAACTTCGTCATCTCCGTTGTATTCTTTTCTCGAAATGGCTTAACCTTTTCTAGGCTCTTTGGTTTCACTCGTTTGTCAAAGAAGCAACTTAGTTTTACCTTTTCTCTTTCTCCTCCGTGTTTTCCCTCTGGTGCCATTCTAGATCTCGGGACGAGATCCTCTCGTAGTGGTGGAGTGTTGTAACGCCCCGAGACCAATGTGCCAGGTGTCCTCTAGTTATTCATTGTTGTTGCCTTGTCATTGCTTGCGTGTCATGCATCTCTTATCATGTCATCATGTGCATTTCGTTTGCATACATGTTCGTCTCATGCATCTGAGCATTTTCCCCGTTGTCTGTTAATGTCCGGTTGTAGAAAACCTGAAGTTGACCTTAATTAAAATGCATGAACCGCGTGTGTAACCATGATGGTCTCTTCTCGGCGGAGTTCGGGAAGTGAACACGGTGTTGGAGTAATGTTTGACGTAGGTTGTTCTAGGATCACTTCTTGATCATAGTTTCTCGACCGTGCTTTGCCTTCTCTTCTCGCTCTCATTTGCGTATGTTAGCCACCAAATATGCTAGTCGCTTGCTGCAGCTCCACCTCATACCTTTACCTTACCCATAAGCTTAAATAGTCTTGATCGCGAGGGTGTGAGATTACTGAGTCCCCGTGACTCACAGATACTTCCAAAACCAGCTTGCAGGTGCCGATACTACCGTGCAGGTGACGCAACCAAGCTCAAGGAGGGGCTCGATGAAGATCTTGTTCCTTATGTTATTCCGTTTTCTAGTTGATCAGTAGTGGAGCCCAGTTGGGACGATCGGGGATCTGTGTAGCATTTGGGGTAGTCTTCTTTTATTTTGGTTCCATAGTCGAACCTTGAGTGTATTTGGATGATGTAATGCTTTATTCAGGTAATTGTGTGAAGTGGCGATTGTAAGCCAACTATGTATCTCTTTCCCTTATGTATTACATGGGTTGTTGTGAAGATTACCTCACTTGCGACATTGCTTTCAATGCAGTTATGCCTCTAAGTCGTGCTTCGACACGTGGGAGATATAGCGGCATCGAGGGCGTTACACTCACGAGGAGCGGAGATATCAAGACGGGGCAAACCTCACGAGGCCCTCGTGACATGAGCCGTGACGCACGACAACAGGCGGGTGCCAGCGCGCGCAACGTCCTTGTTTCCTCTTTGGTGCTAAGGCGGCCAGCGCAGGCAAAGAGTACCGAGGCATCAGGCAAAGGTTGCTATATTGGTGCAACGAGACCAAGACCAGGAGGATGGGAAGACGGAGGTCATCGTGGATCCCAAGACGACGTCACCACAGAGCTTTTCGCAGGCGAAGACCATTTTTAGGATAGCTTGTACTAGTTGTCCCCCTTCAAATTGGCCCACCATTGTTGGCTCCCTTCCCGCTCGATATTTTGGAAGAGGACCAGAGCCAATATAAATAGGACTAGCCACCACCTTAGCAAGGGACGAATCATTCAGACCATCCTCACACATACAAGCTCACCGAGCTCAAGAACACCTCAACCTCAGGAGGCTATTCTTCCCTTGTACTGTTCATCATTAGCCCTATAGTCAATCCACCACCACCACACTGGAGTAGGGTATTACACCACGACGGTGGCCCGAACCAGTATAACTCTTGTGTCTTTCTGTGTTGCGAGTTCATCGAGTTCGTCCGCGAGATCTTAGTGAGCTAGGGCGTACATCGGTGGGAGGAAAAGACTTCGCACGCACCTAGTGTTCGAACCTTAAGGGTTTGCCGGAACCCCACATCTGACATTTGGCGCGCCAGGTAGGGGTGTGCCATAGCTTCCCTCCCATCAGTTCGTCGCTTTGTCGCTCCGTCGTCTCCATGGCGGACGCTCGCCGTGCTCGAGCTGAGCGTCGGGCTGCCCTCACCGCCCGCGTCGCTCAGGCGGCTCCCGTCGGCGGGCCACAGTGCCGTTCTCCGTCTCCTGCCGCCAACGCAGCCACCGGCCCGGCGGGGAACGAGCAACAGGCGTCCTTGCTGCATCCTTCGGTGCGGCAGGACGGCCGCACCGCCACTCTATCGCTGACCCCTGCCGGTCGTCTCACGCGCACCGCGCTCCCATGGAGACACGGGCCGCGCTCCTCGCGGCGAACGAGCTCTTGCGTTACCGCCCCGTCGACGACCTCTACGAGGAGTGGCTCGACCGCGTCGCCGAGCTCGTTCGCGCCACAGGGGCTCTCCGGCGCCGTCCCACTCTCTGCCTCCCTCTCAACCAGCCGCGGGCGACGGGGCTCATGGCGTGCCTCCACCGCCTGAGCCCCAAGACGTCGCCTTGGCACCAAGGCGCGCGGCTCCGCGACGTGATCCACCGCACCCGGCGCCCACGCGCGAAGAGAGAAGCTGCCAAGAAATTCCGCGGCCGCGAGAAGCCACACCTGCGCTCCCCGTGCCACCTCGTCAAGACTGCGCACCCCTCACAGCAGTGCAGCGCGGACCTCGTCAAGACCATGCTCCACCTCCGAAGAGGGCCCCGACAACCATGGCTGGCTGCCGCACCTTCATTCCTGAGCTGCGTAGCGTCACCTGGCCAGGCAAGTTCAAGCCAGATCTGCCTCCTCACTACGATGGTACCGCCGACCCCGCGGAGTTCCTGCAGCTCTATGAGCTGAGCATCGAAGCGGCCAACGGCGACGAAAAGGTCATGGCGAACTGGTTTCCCATGGCTCTCAAGGATGGAGCTCGCTCCTGGCTCCTGAATCTGCAACACGGCTCGATCTCCTCCTAGGACGAGATGCGCGACCGCTTCGTTGCCAACTTCCAGGGCACTCGCGACCGCCCACCGGCCGCGGGTGACCTATGCCACATCAGGCAGCAGCTAGGAGAGACCCTCCAGAAGTACATCCAGCACTTCAACAACACCCGCCTCAAGATCCCCAAGGTCATGGACGAGGCCATCATCTCCGCATTCTTCGACGGCGTCCGTGATGTCAAGATGAAGGAAGAGCTCGCCATCCATGAGGAGCTCTGCACATCTCAGGAGCTGTTCAACCTGGCGACCAGGTGCGCAAGAGCCGAGGAGGGGCGCCTCTCTCTCCTTGAGCCGCCAGCCGTGGGCGCGGAGGAGAAGAAGGCCAAGGCCAAGGACGTGAAGCGCAAGGAGGTAGCTGTGCTCGCAGCGGAGCCTGACATCAAGCGAGGCAGAGATCAGCCCGAGTCATCCAAGAACGGCCGACCGTTCTACGCCTTCCACAACCTGAACACCCACAACACCAGCGACTATCAAGAGCTCAGGGCAATACGAGAAGGATGCTACAGTCGACTCCCCGAGCGCAACGACCGGGGCTACGACCGCGGAGGAGGACGTGGAGGCGGACGCTGGGACGACCGTGGCCCACGCCAGGAGTGGCGCGACCGGCCTCGTGAGGACTGATGGCAGGACCAGCCTCGTGAGGGTGCCTGGAGGGACCCGCCTCGTGAGGATTGCCCCCAGGGCAACGCCGGTCTTCCCCCGCTGCCGCCACTAAGAAGGAACGACGACCACCACCAGGATGAGGGGGTTGGGGGCTTCCAGGAGTCGTGCACGATCGCCTGCATCTTGGGCAGCGTGCAAGCCCCAGCCTCTCAGCGCGTCTTCAAGCAGTTTGCTCGCGATGTGAACGCGGCGCTCCCCAAGCTCGAGACCACGTGCCCACTCAGGTGGTCCCAATGCGCCATCACTTTCAACTCGACGGATCAACTCAAGTGCGCAGCCACCACTGGCACCCTCCCTATGGTGTGTTCCCCTGTCATCAGCAATGTGCAGGTCACCAAGACCGTCATCGACGGCGGCGCAGGGCTCAACGTCCGGTCCGTTGACACGTTCGACAACCTCCAAGTGCCATATGAGCATCTCCAGCCCACCAAGCCTTTCTCAGGAGTGACCGACGGCTCCACCACGCCGATAGAGCAGGTCCGCCAGCCTGCCACCTTCGGGGAGCGCAAGAACTACCGCACCGAGCTCATCGACTTTGACGTCGCGCACATACGCCTGCCGTACAATGCCATCCTCGGGTATCCAGCCCTGGCCAAGTTCATGGCAGTCACTCATCACGGCTACAACGTTCTCAAGATGCCAGGCGGAGGAATCATCACGGTCCCGTGTGAAGAGAGGGATGCGGTGTGCTCCCTCGAGCGCGCCTTTCAAGCCGCAGCAATCGACGACCCTGACAGCAGAAATGAAGGCCCTCTGGAGGCCACCCCAAGAAGAAGCAGCCGCGCCATGCAGGACCTCAGGAGGACAGCATCACGACAGAAGCCACGTCAGGACCAGCGCCCGCTCCAGGGGCGCCTCCCTCCGCTGCATAGGAAGGCGCGCCCGGCGCCCTCCTCAGGCAGGGCTCGGGGGCTCTCTTCTGGAGGGCCTCAGACCTTGCCAACCTCACGAGGGAGGCGCTTGGGCACCACTTGGAAGCGTGCTTCGCGGCACGTGACCCTCAGGAGAGCACAGGGCAAGGAGTGCCCACCACTCAGGAGTTCATCACCAAGACCACACAGGAACTACAAGAAGCAAGAGCCATGTGTGGCGACTGCCGCCCACGGGGCGCAGCTCCGCATCCTGGCGAGGATGCTGGGCTACGTGTCTGCATCGACGTCCCAGGGCTCAATAGGGACGCATCTCAGGAGCGTTTCTGGCCTTCGCGTGTGGGCCGATGCGAGGGCCCTCCGCACAGCTACGTTCGTATGCCCTTTGGCCTGCCGAGCGTGGCGTCGACCTATCAGCGCAACATGCGACGTGTCCTGGCGGCTCAGGAAGCCAGGTACCACGCCGTTCTGGAGGAGATGGAGACGGTCTTCAGGGAACCTCCCGAACCCTCAGAGCCTCCCGAGGCTCAGGGTTCTGGTGGCTCATGAGGAGTCATTTCTTCAACACACGCCTTCAGCTGCACCAACTCTACTTCGTCTACAGAACCAGGTGACATCTTCCAAGCTCGTTTAGCTGGGAGCGCCCCATGGGCTGCATCATCCCCAAGCTGCTCGGGCCGGACCTGGCGGTATGTATCTCCTGCATTTATCCAAGTTGATTTGCCTTCCCTGCTTAACCTGCACACGGTTATCACCTGCTCGATTGCTGCCCACCACGGGTCTGTTCGTCCTATGCAATTCGCTTGCACGTTAAAAGGGGGGCTCCTGAGCATCGCGACTCAGGAGCTCTTACTGGCTCTCCAACCCTCACCCCCTGGCCTTGACCACGGCATCGTGACCTGGCATACCAGCAGCGGCTGAGCTCGCTCGAGGGCCGGGACCTGAGGACATAGAGTGCTTCCATCTAACCGCCTTGCAGGGACATACAGTCACCAAGACTCAAGACCAGGTGCAACCCGCCTTGAGGTAGGGCCTCGTGAGTCCTGCGCTGGCTCACGAGTGCCCAGATACACCTCGCAGCCCTGCCGTGCAAGCCACGTGTCAGGGCGGGGTTGTACACGCCCCGGGGGCTACTCCCGGAGGGGGCCCCCTCCCACGCCCAAGTGGAAGCACCATGCTCCGCACTGGCTGACGACACTGCCGAGGAGCGGCTATGCCCGTGCACAAGCGGAAGCACTATGGTCCGCGATGGTGATAAACAACTGAGGGTGGCCCCACAGTCGTACCAACCTCAAGGAGCCCAGAGCTCAGCGCCTAGCCTCACCACAATGCCTCCCCTCGGGAGAGCCACACGAGGGGGCTGGGCACGGGGGCTGCACTCGGGTTACGCCCAAGCGCACGCCGCCCAACCAGGTCCTCCGGACCTGGGCGTCGCGCCCCCCTCCCGAGGCCTCGGCAAGGGCAGGTATGGAAATTGTTTGCACGTCAAGGGGGACTCCTGAGCATTGCGACTCAGGAGCCTAACTGGTCATGTAGCCCCTCACTCGTTGGTCCGTCCTGGTATCCGGTCGGCCCAATGGCGGTTGAGGTATGCACGGGGCCGGGCTCTGCCGATGTAGAACATTAATCTATCCTCACGAACTTTCCCTATATGTTGTTTGCGCGTCAAGGGGGACTCCTGAGCATCGCGACTCAGGAGCCTAACTGGTCACGTAGCCCCTTACTCCTTAGGCCATCCTGGTCTCCGGTCGGCCCAATGGCGGTTGAGGCATGTGCGGGGCCGGGCTCTGCCGACGCAGAACAAAGCAAATAGGAAGGAAAACGCAAAATCTTGAAGCAAATATTACAAGCATATTGTTCTCACAATACCAAATGAAAAGTCTAAACGCCTCCATGAGGCCTGATATATGTTGCAGGAACGAAACGGGAAGAATAGCCATAGGTCACCCCTGTATATCGCCATCGCCTGCGGAAGGTGCTCCCCGGTGGGCGACGATGTTCTCACCTTCAGCCGCAGGATCCGCGGCATCGCCAGACGGAGGATCGGAGACAAAGCCGCGAAACTTCCCCAGCAAAGCCTCCACTTGACCTTGAACAGCTGCGGCGGCGGCTTCACAGTGATCTTCAGCCACAGGCTCCAGCAGCTCATCAAGGCGGGCGTTGGGGTTGTGGAGGTACAGATGGCTAAGGACGTGAGTCAGTGCGGCTGAAGACAGGACGCTAGCTTCTGCCTCCGCCATGGGACCGAGACCATTGATGACCTCCTCAAGCGCCTTCACCACGAGAGGAAGCAGCTGGGTGGGGCCGTCCTTGTCAGTGTCCAGCGGCTTCTCCAGACCGTGCTCGTAGAGCGTCTCAGCGCCTTGCGAGATCTCTTCTCGAGATCGGCGAAGGCCACGCGGTCTTCGGCCAGGACTCGCGCCTTGGCGTCAAGATCGGCCTCCCTCGTCCCCATCTTCCGCTCCAACTATTCCAACCGGTTGCGCTCAGCAGCTTGCTTCTTCCCCAGCTCCGCCAGCTCAGCATCACGGCTTTTGACGACTTCCTCCCAGGCCTTCATCTCCTCCTCCTCTGCTTGGCGGCGGCGTACCTCTTCGGCGCGCTTGTCGCGCAGGCTCTGCAACTCGCCCTCCAGCGCTTGGCAGTGGTCACAAGCGGCCTTGGCATCTTTCAGCGCCGCCTCGTGATCGGCTGTAGCGCCGGCGGCTCCTTGCTTCTCCCTCTCGGAAGCCACGACAGTCTGGCCCAGCGCCGCGTGAACCGCCGGGTCAGAATGAAGCCAGCCGGAGGGCAACTCCAGACGCCCGACCACCAGACGCGGGTCAGCGCTTAGGAGATCCGCCTGCAGTTGGGTCATCTCTGAAAGGGCACGCTCCAAGATGGCAGCAGGAGCAGAAGAACCAGGGAGTGGAGGTGCAGCAGTGGGAGGAAGCGACGCCATCACCAGGGCTTGGGAGACCGCAGGCCCCGGAGCAGCTAGGACCTCGTCAACCGCGCCAAGCACCGGCACCTCCGGAGCCAGCGGGGCCATGGGGGCTGATTCCACGCGGTGATGTTCCTCTTGGCCCCGTGAGGACGACCGGGCTAGGGAGATGCGGGCGCTGCTGCCTCCTTTCTCTGTGGAGGGAGGCATGGCCGCCGTATTCTCCTTCCTCTTCTTCACCGAAGATGCCGGCCTGATCAACCAAGGGCGAGTGTCAGGAAATAACAAGTACTGGTAGGGATAAAGCGAAGCTTGAAACACCTACCGGTCCACCGCGAAGTACTCCACCTTTCGCTTGTGAAGCTTGAGGCCCGACAGCATCGAGACCTGTGGGGTAGGCGTTCGGACTCCGGCGGCGATAGGCGGTGCAGAGGCAGAACCGGATCCAGCCTCAGGAGGTGTAGGGGTGGAGGCAGCACCACGGACCACCAGCGACGACCTACCCTTCGTCGGGATGAGGGGTTGCTCCCTCTCCCCTTGGTAGGCGTCGGCTTCGGCATCATCAGGAAGGGCACGGAGAATCTCGGCCTTGCTCAGAGGGGAAGTCTCTCCCACCTCTTCCGGGGTCTTCTCCGAGTCCACCTCCTCTACCCCCTCTCCGCGGGACTCGCCAGAAGACACCTCCACCGGTTTCTGCGCCGTAGGAGCTCCCAAAAACATCGGCAGCACCAGCCCGTGTGCATCAAAAGTCGTCCTAGAGGCGACGAATTCCTCCCGGTCCCTGCGTTTGAACAGGGGAATGAAGGCGCTAGGCGGGTACTCCTGGTTGTCTCTGACTATGAGACGCAGGATGGCGTCCAGTTCGTCGTCAGGCAGGTCCCCCGGCCTCAGGCGGGCCTTGTTTTCCCCTCCTTCAAGCTCCCAGAAGGGGCGCGCGCGCCTGGAGTGGGGTAACCCGCAGCATCAAGAACTCCCTTAGGAGCATCACTCCCATTATTTTGGCCACCCTCGCATTGCCCTGCTTCAGGTCAGTCATCATCTGTCCCAACACTGATGATGCCCGCTCGTCGACAAGCTCTGCCCTGGGCCACTCCTTGCCCTACCGGGGTGCCTCCGTCGGCAACATCAGGCGCGGATGGGCGAGCTTGGCATCCATCATGACCCATTTGGATCGAATATTGTCGTCCCTCTTCCCGGTGCTCGAGATCGAGTTGGCCTTGCCGGACGCAACAAAGTTGGCGCATCCGAAGATGTGACCCTCGCTGACGCGAAGGAAGAAGAAATGGCCAGGAGCGCCATAGACGGCATCACACCCAGGTACGCCTCACAATAGTAGGCAAAGATGGACATGAGGAGGACAGAGTTGGGATGGAGATGCAACGCTTGCAGCCCATAGTGGTCGAGGACTTCATAAAAGAAATCAGAGAAGGAAGGAACCAACCCGATGGCAACGCTGCTCGAAAAGAAGGGGAAGAAGGTGCTCCCCTCAGGCTTCGGCTCGTCAGAGGCAAGCCAGAGCTCCGTCTTCCTCCACTCATTGCTCTCTCCCGCCGTCAGCAGGTGCACGAAGGCAAGGCTCTTCTCCGTGATAGTGGGCGCCTCAAGAGTGGGCTCGTACCAAGCCGGAGCCGTGGAAGTCTTGACCTTGCGCGGCACCATGGGCGGCTGATGCAGAGCAAGGCCAGAGCAGATCTGTAGGTAGCGGCGGCGAAGAGCAAGAAAGGGGATCTGGAGCGAGGCAAGGAAGAAGCAATGAAGGCAAACGCTTCCTGCGCCAGCCTTTTGTCAAGTCAAGTAGTTGGTGAGGCAACGTGGGGAAGCAGAGACGCCCACATCCAATCATCCACCATGCGTCAATCGAGGCCGCAGGCTTTTGGGGCCCGCGGTGCTCCAAACTTGGCCCTTGGCTTCGCCACAAAGCCAAGCTCGAACGCACCTTGGGCCCGGGGGCTACTGCCGGCGTCCTGGGAACGGGGGTCCCTAGACTTGCCTGCAATGAGTGTGTGAACATCAATGTAATGTCAGTGAGAGATATGTACTCCCCCAAGCTTAGGCATTTGGCCTAAGTTGGTCTATGCCCATGGATCAAAATTGTAGCTGGGGTCGTACTGAAATGCAGCGGCAATTTCTTGATGGGCTGCAGCTTGGAGGGGAGTTTCCTCCGCCCTCCTCTCGTACTCGGTCGCCTCCTCCCTAGTTATAACATATCTCCCTTTTGCCTGAAAGTCAAAGAAAGCAGGAGCAGGGAGAGCGACATGATAGGTGCGTCGTCTGTCGAAGATTAGTCGGTACTGGAGGAACTGATTGTTCCTCTCAACAAACTGATGACGAACCATGGCATTATAATCTAAATAAGCAGGAGGCAACTCAATATCATCTCCACGTATGGGTATCTCAAGAAAATCAGCTAAACGGGTTGCATAAATTCCACCAAACAAATTTCCTTCAATACTATTATTATGCAACCTATGTGCAACAATGGCCCCCAAGTTATATTGTCTATCTCCTAATACAGCACTCTTGAGAACACTAAGATCAGGAACACACATGTGACATGCCTCATCCTTACCATTTATGCATATACCTATGAAGAGAGCAAAATAATGTATTGCATGAAAATGAATGCTCCCTATGGTAGCTTGCGTGATTCCCCTAGATTCCCCCACAATTATAGTAGCAAGAAAGTCTTTATATTTAGATTTGAGAGGTTCACTAACATTACCCCACTGTGGGAGTTTACAAGCAGTGTTAAAATCTTCTAAGTCCATGGTATAAGATTTATCATAAAGATCAATAGGACAGTTTGCGAATTGCGTGATGATGTAAATTTAAACCTTCTCACAAATGAATCAGTTAAGTAGAGGTACTGATGGCACTTATCCGCCACAAAGCTCTCAAGATCGGCATTACACACATATGCTTCAAATTCCTCCTTAATCCCTGCCGGAACCATAAAGTCCTCTGACAGCCATTCACAAGGACGCACTTGAGTATCTCTTGGTAGTTCATTGTCCGGCTCGCGTATTGCGGGCCTTGGGCCTTGCTTCCTTGAGGAACCACGTTGGTACATTTTCCTAAACATATTTCTTCCTCTGAAAAAATTTCTGAAATTTTTAGTAACTTAAAATAAAAGTGAACCAAACTCAACAAGATCGATAGCAACTACTCCTACAAGTGCCTAGAGGCTATATCATGCATTAAAACTACTTTTAACCACATAAATTTGACATGCAAGCTTAAGGACAAGGTCACCTAAGCAGCAAAAATTTGAATGAATAAAGCACTAGAACAAAAACTAATTGGACCATTGGAGGAGTCACATACCAAAGAATAATCCCCCAAAGTAGTTTTGTGAGAGGTGCTTTGAGCAAGGAGATCGAAAATGGCAGCAAGATGAGCAAGAACTTGGGTTTGAGCTGGTTGGTAATTTTTTTAGGGAGGAAGGAGTGTGTGTTGGCTGGAATAAGTGGAGGGGACACATGTGGGGTCCACGAGGCAGGGGGCGCACCCAGGGGGAGTGGGCGTGCCCTCCACCCTCGTGGGCACATGGCCGCTCCCCCTGTCGTGTTCTCAGTGCCAATTATTCTCAAATATTCTAGAAAAAATCATATTTAATTTTCAGGGCATTTGGAGAACTTCTATTTTCGGGGTATTTTTTATTGCATGGATAATCCAGAAAACAGACAGAAAATACTGATTTTATTTTATTTAATATAAATAACAGAAAGTAAAAAGAGGGTACAAAGAGTTGTGTTTTCTAACTTCATCCATCTCATGCTCATCAAAAGGAATCCACTAACAAGGTTGATCAGGTCTTGTTAACAAACTCATTTTGAATAACATGAAACTGGAGAAATTTCGAATAACACTAGGTTACCTCAACGGGGATATGCACATCCCCAACAATAAGAATATCATATTTCTTCTTGACAGTAGGAAGAGGAAATTCAAAACCTCCAATAGTAATTGTTGAAAATTTTCCAATAGAATCGATATTGTGGACTTGAGGTTGTTTCCTCGGAAAGTGTACCGTATGCTCATTACCATTAACATGAAAAGTGACATTGCCTTTGTTGCAATCAATAACAGCCCCTACAGTATTCAAAATGGGTCTACCAAGGATAATCGACATACTATCATCCCCAGGAATATCAAGAATAACAAAGTCCGTTAAAATAGTAACATTTGCAACCACAACAGGCACATCCTCACAAATACCGACATGTATATTAGTTGATTTATCAGCCATTTGCAAAGATATTTCAGTAGGTGTCAACTTATTCAAATCAAGTCTATGATATAAAGAGAGAGGCATAACACTAACACCGGCTCCAAGATCACATAAAGCAGTTTTAACATAGTTTCTTTTAATGGAGCATGGTATAGTTGGTACTCCTGGATCTCCTAGTTTCTTTGGTATTCCACCCTTAAAAGTGTAATTAGGAAGCATGGTGGAAATTTCAGCTTCCGGTATCTTTATTTTATTAGTAACAATATCTTTCATGTACTTAGCATAAGAGTTCATTTTAAGCATATCAGTCAAACACATACGCAAAAAGATAGGTCTAATCATTTCAGCAAAGCGCTCAAAATCCTCATCATCCTTTTTCTTGGATGGTTTAGGAGTAAAAGGCATGGGTTTCTGAACCCACGGTTCTCTTTCTTTGCTATGCTTCCTAGCAACAAGGTCTCTTTTATCATAATGTTGATTCTTTGATTGTGTGTTATCAACAACAGGTTCAATCTTTACATCATTATCATTGCTAGGTTGAGCATCGACATGAACATCATCATTAACATTATCACCAGGTTCATGTTCATTACCAAATTGTCTTTTAGCATCATAAATAGAAATATCATTGGGATTCTCAGGTGTGTCAACAACAGGTTCACTAGAGGCATGCAAAGTCCTATCATTTTTCTTTTTCTTTCTTTTAGAAGGACTAGGTGCATCTATATTAGTTCTCTGAGAATCTTGATCAATTCTCTTAGGATGGCCCTCAGGATACAAAGGTTCCTGAGTCATTTTACCACCTCTAGTCATAACTCTAACAACATTATCATTCTTCTTATTATTTAATCCATTGAGCAAATCATTCTGAGCCTTGTTTACTAATAAGTTTAAGTTCACCTTTAACACTAGCCATATAAGCATGTTTACTAATAAGTTTAAGTTCACCTTTAACACTAACCATATAATCACTCAAGTGTTCAAGCATATCAGCATTGCATTTCAATTGTCTACCAACATAAGCAATGAAGTTTTCTTGTTTAACCATAAAGTCATCAAACTCATCCAAGCATTGGCTAGCAAACTTAGTAAATGGAATTTCACATTTATCAAATCTATAGAGAGAATTTACCTTTACTACCTGTGTCGGATTATCAAGACCATGTATTTCTTCAATAGGTGGTAAATTCTTAACATCTTCAGCTTTAATACCTTTTTCTTTCATAGATTTATTTGCCTCTTGCATATCTTTAGGACTGAGAGATAGAATACCCCTTTTCTTCGGAGTTGGATTAGGAGTTGGTTTAGGAAGTGTCCAATTATTTTCATTAGTCGGCATATTATTCAATAGCAATTAAGCTTGATCAATAGTTCTTTCCCTGAAAACACAACCAGCACAACTATCTAGGTGGTCTCTGGAAGCATCAGTTAGTCCATTATAAAAGATATCAAGTATTTCATTTTTCTTGAGAGGATGATCAGGAAAAGCATTAAGTAATCGGAGAAGCCTCCCCCAAGCTTGTGGGAGACTCTCTCCTTCAATTTGCACAAAATTATATATTTCCCTTAAAGCGGCTTGTTTCTTATGAGCGGGGAAATATGTAGGAGAGAAGTAATAAAACATATCCTGGGGACTACGCACACAACCAGGATCAAGAGAATTAAACCACGTCTTAGCATCACCCTTTAGTGAGAACGGAAACAACTTAAGGATAAAGTAATAGCGAGTTTTCTCATCATGTGTGAATAGGGTGGCTATATCATTTAATTTAGTAAGAGTTACCACAACAGATTCAGATTCATAGCCATAAAAAGGATCAGATTCAACCAATGTAATTAGCTCAGGATTGACAGATAAATCATAATCCTTATTAGTAATAAAGATAGGTGAAGTAGCAAAAGCAGGGCCATATTTCATTCTAGCATTCAAAGACTTTTCTTTAAGCTTAGCTAATAATTTCTTAAGATCAGATCTATCATTGCAAGCTAAAAAGTCTCTAGCAGTTTCTTCATCCATAACATAACCCTCAGGAACAACAGGAAATTCATATCTAGGGGGAGAGTCTTCATCATCACTTTCATCAATAATATCAGTTTCGATAATTTCATTCTCTCTAGCCCTAGCAAGTTGTTCATCAAAAAATTCACCTAATGGCACAGTAGTATCAGGCATAGAAGTAGTTTCATCATAAGTATCATGCAAAGCAGAAGTGGCATCATCAATAACATGCGACATATCAGAATTAATAACAGAAGCAGGTTTAGGTGTCGCAAGTTTACTCAAAACAGAAGGTGAATCAAGTGCAGAGCTAGATGGCAGTTCCTTACCTCCCCTCATAGTTGAGGGAAAAATCTTGGTTCTTCGATCTTTCAAGTTCTTCATAGTGACCAATAGATAAAAATCCCAAGTGACTCAAACAATAGAGCTATGCTCCCCGGCAATGGTGCCAGAAAATAGTCTTGATAACCCACAAGTATAGGGGATCGCAACAGTTACCAGGGTAGAGTATTCATCCCAAATTTATTGATTCGACACAAGGGGAGCCAAAGAATATTCTCATGTATTAGCAGCTGAGTTGTTAATTCAACCGCACCTGGAAACTTAATATCTGCAACAATGTGTTTAGTAGCAAAGTAATATGATAGTAGTGGTAACGGTAGCAAAAGTAATATTTTTAGGTTTTATAGTGATTGTAACAGTAGCAACGGAAAAGTAAATAAGCGAAGAACAATATAGGAAAAGCTCGTAGGCATTGGATCGGTGATGGAGAATTATGTCAGATGCGATCGGTCATGCAACAGTTATAACATAGGGTGACACAGAACTAGCTCCAGTTCATCAATGTAATGTAGGCATGTATTCCGAACATAGTCATACATGCGTATGGAAAATAACTTGCATGACATCTTTTGTCCGACCCTCATATGGAAAAGAACTTGCATGACATCTTTTGTCCTACCCTCCCGTGGAGCGGGGTCCTATTGGAAACTAAGGGATATTAAGGCCTCCTTTTAGTAGAGTACTGGAACCAAAGCATTAACACATAGTGAATACATGAACTCCTCAAACTACGGTGCTATGGAAAAGAACTTGCATGACATCTTTTGTACCCTCCCGTGAGCGGGGTCCTATTGGAAACTAAGGGATATTAAGGCCTCCTTTTAATAGAGTACGACCAAAGCATTAACACATAGTGAATACATGAACTCCTCAAACTACGGTCATCACCGGTAAGTATCCCGATTATTGTCACTTCGGGGTTAACGGATCATAACACATAGGTGACTATAGACTTGCAAGATAGGATCAAGAACTCACATATATTCATGAAAACATAATAGGTTCAGATTTGAAATCATGGCACTCGGGCCCTAGTGACAAGCATTAGGCATAGCAAAGTCATACCAATATCAATCTTAGAACATAGTGGATACTAGGGATCAAACCCTAACAAAACTAACTCGATTACATGGTAAATCTCATCCAACCCATCACCGTCCAGCAAGCCTACGATGGAATTACTCACGCACGGCGGTGAGCATCATGAAATTGGTGATGGAGGAAGGTTGATGATGACGATGGCGACGGATTCCCCTCTCCGGAGCCCCGAACGGACTCCAGATCAGCCCTCCCGAGAGTTTAGGGCTTGGCGGCGGCTCCGTATCGTAAAACGCGATGAATCCTTCTCTTGATTTTTTTCTCCCGAACATGAATATATGGAGTTGGAGTTGAGGTCGGTGGAGCGTCAGGGGGCCCACGAGGAGGGGGCGCGCCCCCACCCTCGTGGACAGGGTGTGGCCCCCCTGACATGGATTCTTCTTCCAGTATTTTTTATATATTCCAAAATAATCTCCGTTGATTTTCAGGTCATTCCGAGAACTTTTATTTCTGCACAAAAATAACACCATGGCAATTCTGCTGAAAACAGCGTCAGTCCGGGTTAGTTCCATTCAAATCATGCAAGTTAGAGTCCAAAACAAGGGCAAAAGTGTTTGGAAAAGTAGATACGATGGAGATGTATCAGACTGTTGAAGATCCATCCACGCAACTCTTGGAAATAGTCTTCATAGCAAATGCCTCCGTCACACTCAGCTGAGCAAACCTTCTGGCCAAATCCTCCGTCAGCACTCACCTTGAGCAACGTCCAGGCCGCTCATGAACTTCTGAAGGGCAAGTGGACTGCACGGGTGAACGCAAAAGTTCTGCAAACGGACGAGAGGGGAACTTCTTCATGCAAATACAAGAAAGCACTACAACACGAGGTAACTAGTACACTCCATCAACTATCTCAGTTTACTTATTCCAGATAAAGAAGTACACGCAGTCCAGTACACCTCCAAAAACGATGCAGTGCGGTTGCTTCAGTTCGTGTTGGCGAAAAATGCAGTGCACTTTCTCGGTTATGTAGTACGCTTGTATAGGTTCATTATGGATAGCGATGCAATGTGGTTGCTTCAGTTCACCTTGCGGGGTGATGCAGTCAGCGTGCAATACTTCGCAGTACCCTTTAAAACACATTGCAGTTCGCATGATTCAGTTCATTTAACCGGGCAATGCAGCTCGGTCGTTTTGTGCAAGAAATGATGTTCAATAGATACAAAATGCCACTCATAATTGACAACATTGAGAACAACAACTTTCAGAAGAGTAAAGCTTCTTATGAAAGAGATAGTGGCTGGGTTACCCTTGAGATTCCTCGAGGATTCTTCACGACAACAAACAGGGTGCAGTACTCTCCGGAAGAGGATTTTTTCCAGGAAGAAGAGGTAGTCAAAGATGACGATGATGTCACATTCGTGTGGGAGGGCACTCACCAACAGGATGATGAAGATGATGACGATGAAGATGAGCCAATAACAGTTCTCAATCCAGACTATAAGCACGAGTTCACTACATTTGGACAGCATCTCCGAATAGACAATGATGATGCAGTTGAACATGATGTTGCAACAGATGATGATTATGACTATGATGATGTGCCGCCACTCCAAAATTTTCAAACCAATCCACTGAGACATCGTCGCAACACTGGATTACCACCGCGTCCACCTGCTGCACCCCAAAACAGAGCCCAACGTCCACCTGCTGCACTGAAAAACAGAGCTCCAAGTAGACCTGCTGCATCAACTTTGACACTGCGACCACCGTCGGTGCCTCAGTCAGAAGTCAACGGCAGGTACAAATCCTCTTCACTATTGCCGCCACGTGATCCTCAACTACATAGATCTGCTATAACTCCGCCATGTCCAATATAACCCGACGAGCTGCAAACACCATCGGGTGTACGACTCTACACACATGTAAGTTTATGTCCTGAAAAAATAATAATATTTGCAGTCCATTCAGATAACATTGCAGTGCACACTGATATTTCTTGTGAGGGTTGACCTAACATCTAATACAGTCGATTCTTCTAAAAACTTAGGAACATTGCAATGCTTTATTAAACTCGTATGCACTCCTCGTATTTAAAAACAGAACAAAACAATTTATCTTATAGAGCATTGCACTTAAATGTAGGATAAAAACATGCCGTTGAACCTCATACCTGCCGCCGGAATGAAGTTCACCACATATGAAAAGGCATGGGACTTTTACAAAAATTATGCAAGATATGCAGGATTTGGCATACGCAAGAGGTCAAAACACATGACAAATGCCTACATTGTCTGCACAAGAGAAGGGACGCACAAGCAAGACTGTGTCAGATTATCACCGGAAACGTCAGAAGACATCAAAAAGGATTGGCTGCAAGGCAAAGATTCGAGTCAAAAAAAGGAAGGATGGCAAATTTGTGATAGAAATGGTTGAACTCAACCACAATCACAAGATGCTGGAAAGCCCCGGGATGCTTTTGCACACATGCTATCGCACAAAAAAGACGATCCTTTGATAGACCAGTTAGTGAAAGACATGCAATTGGACAACCACACACATGCTCATATGATGTCAATGCTGTCGCATATGTCCGATGGTCTACAATACATGGGACATACTAGCCGCGACTGGGTAAACAAGTAAGCACATCATAGAGCATATCATTTGAGCATTTTGTCGGTAATTATTTCCTGTTTGATGAGATGAGTTTGCATTGTGTTTGAAAATGCAGGAAACAAAAGTTTGCCAGAGAAGAGTCCCAAGATGACGTCAAGAACTTCTGGATTTCTTTGAGAAGATGCAGAAGATAAACCCAGAGTTCTTCTATGATTATGACGTTGATGCAGACAACCATGTAAGAAACGTCTTTTGGGCCAACGCAAGTTGCAAAGGAGCGTACGAATTTTTTGGAGATTGCGTTACATTTGACACGACGTATAAAACTAACAAATTCCACATGCCGCTGGGAGTCTTCGTGGGAGTGAACCATCATCTACAAAGCACCATATTTGCTGTTGCCCTCGCGCGAGATGAAACAATACCATCGTTAGAGTGGGTTTTCAAAATTTCTGAGGTGTATGAACAACAAGCCGCCAATCTGCATGCTCACAGGTACAAAAAAACAACACCTGCATACTTATGTTTGTTTGGCACACTTATATTTCTTCCATCTATATTACACACACAAACAACTTAAAAAACACTATTTGTGCCTTCTTAGACCAGTGTTCTTCGATGAAGGTAGCATTAAAAACTATCCTCCCACATACACTGCATAAGTTGTGTCGGTGGCATATCATGAAGAAGTACAAAGACCAACTCGCTTTGCTGTATAAGGCGCACGAGAAACTCAAGGATGACCTCAATGCAGTGCTGAACCACCCACTAATGTCGTCAGAATTTGAACGAGTGTGGAAGGACCTCATTCAGAGATACAACTTGCAAAACGACGAAGTGATGAATTCACTGTGGGATGACAGGAACGAGTGGATCTCGGCTTACTACAAGGAAATTTTCTGTGCTCACATGACTTCCACGTAGAGAAGCGAGAGCATGAACCGCATACTAAAGAAAAACTTTGTCAAAGAGAAGCATGATCTCCATCTGATTGCTCAGCAGGTTGACAAGTGCATTCAGACCAAGAAGGCCGTCGAGCATGCAGAGACAGTAGAAAATGAGGTAAACAAAATGTCTATCAAAAATTACTAAAATATAACTACAAAACAAACAATTTTTTCATTTCTCGGGTTCGTAACAGTGCATTTTTGATCATGCAGTCAGAGGTAAAGGCATCAACCCAGTTTGGGTTCGAAGTTCAGCTATCAAAAGTGTATACAAGGGCAGTGTTTGCAGATTTCAAAGAAACACTCTATCGTAGCACTTCATTCAAAGCAGAAAGGTGCCCTGAGAACCCGACAAAGTACCTCGTACACCACTACAATAGATTGGATGCATTTGACTGTGCAAGTCATAATTTCCATGTGGTCAGCGATGAACAGAAAGGTGTCCACGAATGTGAGTGCAAACTCTGGACACACACAGGTGCGACTCCTAGCAAAAAAAATCTAGTTTCTGATAGTCATGCATGAAAAGCTCACTTGCTAAACTTTAAAAGTCAACATGCATGAGTAATTCACAAAACCAAATGAAGGTCACTTTTTAAAATGAACAAATAACGAAAAATATGTGTTTATTAATTTCATGCAATTCACTTGCAAAATAAAGAAATCATGTGTTGTCTAGAGGGTTCTTTTGCGTCCATGTGTTATGCATGCTTTCTCATTTGAGAGTACTCAAGATTCCTGAGGTGTACATCATGAAAAGATACACCCGTAACACAAGATCAAATGCAACGTTTGACAGGAGAGACTACAAACAAACAACACCTGATGGAACCTCACTTTTTTGCCGTAGAAAATTGCTGACAGAAACAGCAATGGACCTTGCAAACAGAGCGACAAGGTCCGACGTTGGGTGCCACAGAGCGTTGTCTGGTAAGAGGGCACTGATCGAGGAAGTTGATGTCTTCAACGAAGAAGAAGAAGCAGCAAAACTAAAGCAAGCAGAGAAATCCCAGCATGACAAAAATTCCGAGCAGGTGGAAAATACCGAACACAACGCAACTGGTGCTATAAAAAAAGAAAAAATTCTGCCACCTCCTATTTCAAACACAAGAGGAAGGAAGAAAGGGGGCGACACAACCCAGAAAAAGGTTGCATGCAAGGAGAAAAATGATGACAAAAATAGTAAGCCACAGCCTGAGCTGGACATGTGATGAAATCAGCGGCCACAATTCCAGGACATGTACAAAAAGACATGAATAAGAAAAACGAGGACATGGCTATGCACAAACAAACAGAAATTCCACTCACAACACTAAGAAATGGACGAAACTGAGACGTTGTAGCATCTGCAAAAAGAGGAAGAGACACAATTCAAGAACCTGCCCCAAAAGAACAAGATCAGAAAATGAGGAAAACAAAGAAGATGAAATCAAAGAAGAAGATGGTGACACAACTGAAGAAGAAATGGCTTATGAAGAAGCAGACGAAGAAGAGGAGGATGGAGAAGAGAGTGAAAAGGACGAAGAATATGAAGAAACTAAATGAGTGGATTATGAAGAAACAGATGATGAAGAGGAGGAAGAGGAAGAAGAGAGTGAAGATAGTGAAGAGGACGAAGAACATGAAGAAACAATGCCAACAAGAGCACGAAAGGATGCTACTCACAGCGCTGGAAAATGAAAGCCGCCATCAACCAGCACGCGGGGAGCAAAGAAGGATGCAGTTCACAGCACTGAAAACAAAAGCCGCAATCAACCAGCACGCAGGGAGCAAAGAAGGATGCAGTTCACACACTAGAAAATGAAAGCCACAATCAACAAGCATGCGGGGAGCAAAGAAGGATGCAGTTCACAACATTGAAAAACAAAAGCCGCCATCAACCAGCATGCGAGGGACTACAACACAACGCTGAAGAGACAAGAACCAACAACACCACCATGGAAAACAAAAGAAAGTGTGACAATAGGCACGCTCCAGTCACCATGGAGAAGCAGCAGGTTAACGACCAAATAGATGAACTTCAATAAATTAATCATACACATAGCAGTTTGCTTATCTGTATGACTTATGTATCAGTTAAAATTTTGTGTAAACACAAATTTCCCGCTGACTATGAGTTCTTCAATTAAACCATGTAAAGAGGAATGGTGTGTAGAGTATACCATATATATAGCAGTCTAGAGTAAACATTGACACATTTTGATCCAAAAACCATGTAAAAATGCACTTAGCTCACTGGCAGCACGAAGTTCAGAATGATAACTGAAGCAGTTCAGATGACAAAAGTACTTATTACAAAACACATCAAAAAGATGGAGTGTTCGACACGCAAATGTACTTATTACAAATCAACCTCATAACCTTAACCAATCACGTCAAACGTAATTCCAACAGTACGATCCTCGAGTTCCAAGAAGTTGAGGACAACAACTTGCTCAGACTTCAAGCCACTATCAATGACAAATTCCTTCCAGCCTTTGTGCAGACACAGCCACCCGTCAACGCCTACACGGTACTTGGCTGGTTCTAGGTGTCCATTAGGAAGAACAACTTGGAGAATTCCCTTCTTGTTGAACCAGAGATACCTAACAGCTCACTTGCGGATTTTCTACAAAAAAATTAAAATTGTTTGGCGTTGATACTAGCAGTACAATTCTCATACTTTGCACAGACCAGTAAAAACCTACACAGTACATAAACGAGCTAGATGAAGTGTACAACAGTCCAACAAGCAGTACAGATTAAACGCAATCTAATATGCAGTACGGAACTTGCAAACAAGCAGTACGCTTCTAACTATCATGAAGTTCTTGAGACTACCTGCATGTAGTACACACCGTACAAGCGGGAAAAATTGTGGAAACTAGTAGTCCTCATCTAATATCTAAGGAGTTCACATATTGTAACCATGCAAACTAAAACATGAGCTCCATGCACTCAAGCAAAAAAATAAAAACAAAGATATAAGTACATAGTGCAGTACACTTTGTCGGATCACGGGTTCCGGCAAAACCCTTAAGGTTCGAACACTGGGGTGCGCGCGAAGATCTCCCCCCTATCGATCCACGTACTAACTTAGCTAAGATCTCACGAACTAACTCGACGAGCTCGCAACACAAAGGACACAAAATTTATACTGGTTCGGGCCACCGTTGTGGTGTAATGCCCTACTCCATTGTGGTGGTGGTTGCCTCTTGGGCTGAGGATGAATAGTACAAGGGGATGAACAACCTCTTGAGGTTGAGGTGTTCTTGTGCTTGGTGGGTGTGCCGCCAAGGATGTGGTGGCTCCAATCTCAGATCTCCCCCTAGCTACGGTGGTGGCTAGTCCTGTTTATAGTGGCCTTGGTCCTCTCCCCAAATATTGAGTGGGAAGGGATCCAACAACGTCCAATTTGAAAGGGGACAGCTAGTAGAAGCTATCCTGAATAAAGTAGTCTTCGCCTGCCAAAGGCTCTGGTGGTGACGCCGTCTTGGGCTCCACGGTGACCTCCGTCTTTCCGTCCTTCTGGTCTTGGTCTCGTTGCACCAATATGGAAACCTTTGCTTGATGCCGCGGTACTCCGCGCATGCGCTTGCCCCCTTAGCACCAAATAGGAAACAAGGACGCTGCGCGCGCTGACGCTCGCCTGGTCTCGATCGTAATGCTCTGAAAAGGTGTGTACAGCAAGGATGATTGTGGTAAACTAATAAGCAAAGACTCAAATCATAAAATACGCTCCAAGCAAAACACATATCATGTGGTGAATAAAAATATAGCTCCAAGTAAAGTTACCAATAGAAGTAGACGAAAGATGGGATGCCTTCCGGGGCGTCCCCAAGCTTTGGCTTTTAGGTGTCCTTATATTATCTTGGGGGTGCCATGGTAATCCCCAATCTTAGGCTCTTTCCACTCCTTGTTCCATAATCCATCAAATCTTTACCCAACTTGAAAACTTCACAACACAAAACTTAAAGTAGAAAATCTCGTGAGCTCCGTTAGCGAAAGAAAACAAAAGACCACTTCAAGGTACTGTACTTAACTCATTCTTTATTTATATTTGTGTTAAACATAATGTATTCCAACTTCTCTATGGATTATAAACTATTTTACTAGCCATAGATTCATCAAAATAAGCAAACAACACACGAAAAACAGAATCTGTCAAAAACAGAACAGTCTGTAGTAATCTGTAGCTAGCAAAATATCTGGAACCCCAAAAATTCTAAAATAAATTTCTAGACGTGAGGAACTTATCTATTAATCATCTGCAAAAAGAATTAGCTCAATATCACTCTCCAAATATAAATGACAGCAGTTCTCGTGAGCGCTAAAGTTTCTGTTTTTTACAGCAAGTTCAACAAGACTTTTCCCAAGTCTTCCCAACGGTTTTACTTGGCACAAACACTAATTAACCACAAAAAACACAACCAAAATAGAGGCTAGATAATTTATTTATTACTAAACAGGAGCAAAAAGCAAGGAGTAAAAATAAAATTGGGTTGCCTCCCAACAAGCGCTATCGTTTAACGCCCCTAGCTAGGCATAACAAGCAAAAATAGACTATGTATTGCCATCTTTGGTAGGCAATCCATAAGTGGCTCTGATGATAGATTAATATGGTAATTTTATTTTATTTATAGGGAAGTGTTCCATGCCCTTTTTTCATGGAAATATAAATTTAATATTCCCTTCGTTCATATCAATAATTGCACCAACCTTTCGAAGGAAAGGTCTACCAAGAATAATAGGGCAAGAAGGATTGCAATCTATATCAAGAACGATAAAATCTACAGGCACATAATTCCTATTTGCAACAATAATAACATCATTAATTCTTCCCATAGGTTTCTTAATAGTGGAATCCGCAAGATGCAAGTTTAGAGAGCAATCATCAAAATCCCAGAAATCTAGCAAATCACACAAAGTTTTGGGAATAGTAGAGACACTAGCACCCAAATCACACAAAGCATAAAACTCATGACCTTTAATTTTAATTTTAGTAGTTGGTTCCCACTCATCATAAAGTTTTCTAGGGATAGAAACTTCCAATTCAAGTTTTTCTTCATAAGATTGCATCAAGGCATCAACGATATGTTTAGTAAACGCTTTATTTTGACTATAAGCATGAGGAGAATTTAGCACGGATTGCAACAAGGAAATACAATCAATTAAAGAGCAATTTTCATAATTAAATTCCTTGAAATCCAATATAGTGGGTTTAGCAATATCTAGGGTTTTAATTTCTTCAATCCCACTTTTATCAAATTTAGCATCAAGATCAAAAGATTCAGAATTATTGGAACGCCTTCTAGGTAAAGGGGGATCATATTCAGTCCCATCATTATCAAGATTCATATTGCAAAAGAAAGATTTAATAGTGGACACATCAATAACTTTTAGATCTTCATCATTATTTTAATAGGAACTAGAAGAACACGCTTTTATAAAGGCATCTTTCTTAGCACGCATCCTAGCGGTTCTTTCTTTGCACTCGTCAATGGAAATTATCATGGCTTTGAGAGACTCATTGATATCATGCTTAGGTGGAATAGATCTAAGTTTCAAAGAATCAACATCAAGAGCAATTCTATCAACGTTCCTAGCCAAATCATCAATCTTAAGCAATTTTTCTTCAATCATAGCATTAAAATTCTTTTGTGAAGAAATAAATTATTTAATATTAGATTCAAAATAAGAGGGCATCTTATTATAATTTCCATAAGAATTTTTGTAGGAATTACCATAATTATTAGAGGGATTACTAGGATAAGGCCTAGGATTGAAATTTCCTCTATACGCGTTGTTACCAAAATTGTTTCTACCAACAAAATTCACATCCATAGATTCATTATTATTCTCAATCAAAGTAGACAAGGGCACATCATTAGGATCAGAAGAAACACTCTTATTAGCAAATAATTTCATAAGTTCATCCATCTTTCCACTCAAAACAATAATTTCTTCTATCGCATGCACCTTTTTAGTAGATCTTTCAGTATGCCATTGAGAATAATTAACCATAATATTATCTAGGAGTTTAGTAGCTTCTCCTAAAGTGATTTCCATAAAAGTGCCTCTCGCGGCCGAATCTAAAAGATTTATAGAAGCAAAATTCAATCCGGCATAAAAATTTTGTATAATCATCCACAAATTCAAACCATGAGTAGGGCAATTACGTATCATTAATTTCATTCTCTCCAAAGCTTGTGCAACATGTTCATGATCAAGTTTTTTAAAATTCATAATATCGTTTCTAAGAGAGATGATCTTAGTGGGAGGAAAATACTTAGAGATAAAAGCATCTTTGCACTTGTTCCATGAATCAATACTATTTTTAGGCAAAGACGAAAACCAAGCTTTAGCACGATCTCTAAGTGAAAAAGGAAATAGCTTCAATTTAACAATATCATTATCGACATCTTTCTTCTTTTGCATGTCACACAAATCAACGAAGCTATTAAGATGGGTAGCGGCATCTTCACTAGGAAGGACGGAGAACGGATCTTTCATGACAAGATTCAACAAAGCAGTATTAATTTCACAAGATTCGGCATCGGTAAGAGGAGCAATCGGAGTGCTAAGGAAATCATTATTGTTGGTATTGGTGAAGTCACACAATTTAGTATTATCTTGAGCCATCGCGACAAACAAGCAATCCAACACACGAGCAAACAAAAGGAAAACGGGCAAAAAGAGGCAAATAGAGAGGGAGGATAGAGAGAGAGGGCGAATAAAACGGCAAGGGCGAAGTGGGGGAGAGGAAAACGAGAGGCAAATGGCAAATAATGTAATGCGGGAGATAGGGATTGTGATGGGTACTTGGTATGTTGACTTTTGCGCAGACTCCCTGGCAACGGCGCCAGAAATTGCTCGTTGTCGAGAGTCAAATCTTGACTTGCGCGAACCTCCCTGGCAACGGCGCCAGAAATTCTTCTTGCTACCTCTTGAGCACTGCGTTGGATTTCCCCGAAGAGGAGAGGATGATGCAGCAAAGTAGCGTAAGTATTTCCCTCAGTTTTTGAGAACCAAGGTATCAATCTAGTAGGAGACTACGCGCGAGTCCCTCGGACCTACACAAAAACAATAGCTCAACGCAACCAACACGCTTAGGGGTTGTCAATCCCTTCACGGTCACTTACGAAAGTGAGATCTGATAGAGATGATAAATAATATTTTTGGTATTTTTGGTATAGAGATGCAAAGTAAAAAGTAAAAGAAAAGTAAAAGCAAAGCAATAATAAAGTGATGGAGATTGATATGATGAGAAAGAGACCCGGGGGCCATAGGTTTCACTAGTGGCTTCTCTCAAGAGCATAAGTATTCTACGGTGGGTGAACAAATTACTGTTGAGCAATTGACAGAATTGAGCATAGTTATGAGAATATCTAGGTATGATCATGTATATAGGCATCACGTCCGAGACAAGTAGACTGAAATGATTCTGCATCTACTACTATTACTCCACTCATCGATCCCTATCCAGCATGCATCTAGAGTATTAAGTTAAAAAATAGAGTAACGCCTTAAGCAAGATGACATGATGTAGAGGGATAGTTTCATGCATCGGGTGTTCGGTCCCAGTATACTGAGACCAGAACAGCTTCTCCGTTGAGCTTCCCTCCTTGGCTTGGTAAAATTGTGCGGCATCCGACACGCTGCACGGCAAATCTGCGAATGTTTCTGGAGAGCTCTGAATTCGGGTAAGTAATCGGTAATTTACTCTTACATGCTTGCTCTGCATATAGAATGCCTTGCCCGCCGCTATCTTCTTCATTGCGTCGATCTCCTGGAGGGCCTTTTGGGCTTCGGCCTTGGCACTTTTTACGCTCTCGAGGGCCGCGGCAAGCTCAGACTCTCGCGTCTTCGAGTCAAGCTCCAACGCCTCGTGCTTCGTCACGAGAGCCTGGAGCTCTTGCTGCACCTCGCCCACCCGAGCCTCTTGCTTTTCTCGCTCGGTGCGCTCCTTGGCCGCTTTATCTTCGGCCTCGGACAGCGCCTGCTCTAGGGTCGTCACTTCGGTCGTGGCCCCTGGCAAATTCACGATGATCCTGTCATTTTGCAATCGCATTTTTTATACATATCCACAGACTAGGTACTACTTGCCTTTGTTCTCTTCGAGCTGCCTCTTGGCAAGGCCGAGCTCGTCCTGGGACCCTTTAAGGTCCTGCTTCAGTACGACAACCTCCGCAGTCAGTGTGGTGGACACCAGCAGCGAAGCCTGCATACGCATATTGACATACTTATATTAGACTCCTGCGATATTATTTGATCCTCTGTTCGGCTTTTCTTTGTGAACACCGAACAGAGCATCAGGGGCTACTGTCTATGCGGTAATATTTTTCCTATATTTTAAAACACTTACCTCAAAGCCTGTTAGAAAGCTGGCACAGGCTTCAGTCAATCCGCTCTTGGCGGACTAAACCTTCTGGATCACCGCACTCATGATAGTGCGGTGCTCCTCATCGATGGAAGCGCTGCGAAGCGCTTCCAGCAGATTGTCCGGTGCCTCTGGATGGACAGAGGTCACCGGTACAGGCGTCTTGCCCCTCTTGGAAGGAGGCCGCCTGCCCGAATCCGGAACCGCTGGAGGTTCCGGTGTGGTGTTCGGCTGAGGGCCGAACTCGGAGCCCTCGGGGGCCTTGTCCCCTCTGCTCCCGGAGTCCGGAAGGTCGCCTTGAGGCGCCTCCGGGACTGCCTCCCCTCGATCTGGTGCCTCTTGAGACAATACCTCGGCGTCGTCCGTAGGGCAAGGGGAGGTGGCGGTCGAAAGTGGATCGCTATCCATATCCGACGAGCCCAGGGAGCCGTCCGACGATACATCGATACTGGCTCGTGGCGGCCTGCATAATCATATTCGGCGTTAGGGGAAGCAGTGCGCAAAAGGATACTATGAGTTACTCTAGTGTCCGAATACTTACGACCTCCCCAGGGGCTTGGCCCTGGGCAACCACTCGTCTTCGCCTTCGGCGGCGGCGGTGGAGCTGTCCAGAAGGAGAGTCCTTCCTTTCTTGGACCCTTCGGCCTCCCTAGTTGGGGCGGCCTTTCTTTTCGTGTCTCCCCTAACTGAAGGGGGAGCATCTTCTTCCTCCTCCTCGTCTTCGGGGGAGGAGTGTGCCGTAGAGTCATCGGACGATGAGTCCCGATAACACATGGCGTCGGGAACTCTTTCGGGTTCCCTTGGCCTTCTTGGCCTTCTCTGGCACCTTGTAAGGAGCCGACATCAGCATCTCCGTCAGGAGAGCGTTTGCTGGACCTTCGGGCAAGGGAGCCAGACAGTCGATCTGTCTGGCCATTTCCTGCCAGTCCTGTCAAAGGAACGAGAGCTTAGATCCCGCATAGAGTCGAACTATGAAAAAATGAGTATCCTGTAAGAGGTAAAACAGCTTACCGCGCTGGCTTGGCGCTTCGCGCAGAATCCGCGATCCTCGGTAGTAGGAGGAGGAACCTTGGCGCCCTTGAATAGCACCTTCCAGGCATCCTCGTGTGTCATATCGAAGAGCCTGTTCAGAGTTTGGTGCTGGGCCGGGTCGAACTCCCACAAGTTGAAGGCCCGTTGTTGACACGGGAGCATCCGGCGGACGAGCATGACCTGGACTATGTTGACGAGTTTGAGCTTCTTGTTCACCATGTTTTGAATACATGTTTGGAGTCCGGTCAGCTCTTCCGAACTACCCCAGGACAGGCCCTTCTCTTTCCAGGAGGTGAGCCGTGTGGGGATGCCAGATCAGAACTCGGGGGCCGCTGCCCATGTAGGGTCACAGGGCTTGGTGATGTAGAACCACCCCAATTGCCACCCCTTTATGGTCTCCACGAAGGAGCCCTCGAGCCATGTAACATTGGGCATCTTGCCCACCATGGCGCCTCCGCACTCCGCCTAGCGGCCGCCCACTACCTTCAGCTTGACATTGAAGGTCTTCCGCCATAAGCCGAAGTGGGGGTTGATGCGGAGGAAGGCCTCGCACACGACGATAAACGACGAGATGTTGAGGATGAAGTTCGGGGCCAGATCGTGGAAATCCAGGCCGTAGTAGAACATGATCCCCCGGACGAATGGGTGGAGTGGGAATCCCAGTCCGCGGAGGAAATGGGTAAGGAACACTACCCTCTCATGGGGCCTGGGGGTGGGTATGAGCTGCCCCTCATCTGGGAGCCGGTGCGCGATGTCGTCGAGCAGGTATCCGGCTCTCCTCAGCTTCTTGATGTGTCCCTCCGTGACGGAGGAGACCATCCACCTGCCTCCCGCTTCGGACATGGTTGGAGAAGGTTGAGGTAGGAAGTGCGGACTTGGGCGCTGGAGCTCGAGTGTGCGAAAATGGATGAGCAAAGGAGGAAGAAGGCGTGGATAAAAAGGTGAATCCTTATCCCATTATATAGGCGGACGAAACTAAGTGTCCCCACTAGCCTGGTAAAACTCGTTTATCCCCCAAGCATCATAATCGATGGCGCGGTTGGGTTACCCACACCCGTATTGATGAGAATCCCGTGATAAGGGGACACGATCTCTACTTTGACAAGACGTGTCAAAAAACTGCCTCGCGTTATGTGCGGGGCTAGTTAAAGGAAACGGTTTGAATAATCACTGGGCCGTGACATAATGTTGTGTTGCCAAAACAAGTCAGCAAATTGGATTTGTGGAAATATTATTCTCTCTACGGTGGTATGTGGAACTTATTTTGCAGGGTCGGACACTATCCTTATATTCAAATTCTTCTGTGGTATATTCAGAGGAGGAACCCGCCTTGCAATGCCGAAGACAATACTGCGCGCCGGACTCATCGTCATTGAAAGCCTGGTTCTAGGGCTACTGAGGGAGTCCTGGATTAGGGGGTCTCCGGACAGCCGGACTATATCCTTTGGCCGGACTGTTAGACTATGAAGATACAAGATCGAAGACTTCGTCTCGTGTCCGGATGGGACTCTACTTGGCGTGGAAGGCAAGCTAGGCAATACGATATATGTATCTCCTCCTTTGTAACCGACCTTGTGTAACCCTAACCTCTCCAGTGTCTATATAAACCGGAGGGTTTTAGTCCGTAGGACAACATACAATCATACCATAGGCTAGCTTCTAGGGTTTAGCCTCTCCGATCTCATGGTAGATCAACTCTTGTACTACCCATATCATCAATATTAATCAAGCAGGATGTAGGGTTTTACCTCCATCAAGAGGGCCCGAACCTGGGTAAAACATTATGTCCCCTGCTTCATGTTACCATCCGCCTTAGACGCACAGTTCGGGACCCCCTACCCGAGATCCACCAGTTTTGACACCGACAGCCACCATCACTGGAGGGCTGGTCAGATATCTCTTGAGGTCTTG